>NW_017308458.1:174985-195752 GCF_000935625.1 Nanorana parkeri | reverse complement strand
GTTACCGTGGACAGCGACTTCAATACCTGGTCAGTTGGAAGCGCTACGGACCTCAAGATGATTCATGGGAGCCGACTGAAGAAGTTCATGCTCCCCGATTGGTGAGTCAGTTCCACTTATACACCTGTGGCCATGGAGGTGATTGGAACACCTGAATCCAATTTGGAGGGGTGCCCCAATACTTTTGGCAATATAGTGTATGTGGTCTATAGAGGGAAAAGTGTCCTTTTGGCCTCTGCTGGGTCTACTATGTCTAATGGTGTATCTGGCTGTGGTGCCATTTATATATGATTTGACAGTACAAGGAATTGTAGGAAGAAAATGTGTCCGGTACAAGCACGATTATTTATAATTTACCTTCAGATCGTATTTTCTTTTTTTTTTTTAACTTAGTGCTTTCAAAGATAATATTTATGAAGAGAAAAAAAAGCATATTCCAATTTAATAGAAGTTTGTCAATTTGCTTTATAGTGCCATAATGAGCTCTGGGATGGTAATTGTGTGTGATAATCCTAAATAGGCTGCTTAACGGCAAGGTGTTTCTGGAAATAATTTCACAATCTTGGCAACTATGCAAATCCTCCGAGATGGCTGATTTGTTTCATTTCACTGAGTGAAAAGCTGAAAGCTGAACACTGATTTCCATGGCATAGAAGTTCACAATGTACGGGAAAACTTGTAATGACGTCTGGCACAGTATAGGAAGGATGACGCTGGATAACAAGCACCAGAAGACACCTGCTGCTGCCCTGACAGTGCCAACATTCTCCCCAATGTGTTGCACTAGCTTCATTCAAGCGACCCTGTTGCAAAATTAAAAATTAGAAAAGACGGTAACCTGTAAAGAAGAGTTGTTATGTGTACATGTTCCAGATCCCTGTGCAGCTGATCTTTGCTCTCTTTGAGATTCTTCAGGCAGCCGTGTCTTTTCATTACAATGGAGACCGGCAGAATGAGAAACTGGAGAGGTGACTGTTAACTATCGTCTTTGCAGGGAAGACTTTTGTACAAAGTGTCAATACAAATGTGTTTGCTTTAAAGTGTAAAGGTGCACACTGCCCGTTCAGCATTGCGGTCGTCGGAAGCCCGCCCCTCAGCGGGGCGGGCTTTCGATGATCACAAGTACAATCTGCCTGTCCAAGGTGGGGAGATCGTACAAGCTTTTAATAAACTTACGACCATTGCAAGACAAAAGTCTTTAGACGGTCGTAAGGTGTATGGGCACCTTAAGTTTACTATCAGACTTAGCGTACGTTTACAGCAGCATACCATGTTTATGTATGTATGCTGTGTTTTCAATGCCATTTATTGTTAAAGGCAGCCTGTTGGAACTTCATGCACAGCCTCACAGAGAAACAAAAAAGCACACAGTCTGTTCGTTAGCTGCAGCTCTAATATGCATGCTGTACATGGCTTGGCTAAAACAGGAAGGAAGCCACAGCTTTATTCTCTGCCTTATTCAATACAACAGAATATCTACCATAGATATATATAACAGAACTTATAAACACTGCCATCTAGTCACCGAAATTGTATACTGCAGAAGTTGTTGCTATAAACACAGTAATGTGTATTGTAACACAGCCCAAACATGCCAAGCAATCCACGCGTTTTGCACACACAAAGACATGCAGCAAAAAAGCACGGTTATAAAACACCTGTAGCTCGAAGCTCAAACAGAGCTTCTTTGTAGGGTTTGTCGTGCGTAGGGCAGTCCATTACTTATGACACCACTCTGACTAAGCCTGCTGTCTGAACTGCAACTCAACATCTAAACTTCCCCACAATGTAACATCATCATTGCTTGTTGGAAGCAATGCATGATGCGATATGTAGTCCTGAGAAATTGGAGATTGCATCACATCAAGCAGCAGGGGATGAGATGCAAAGCAGGCTGGGAATCCAGGAAGCTGATGAAAGTGATGGACAGGCGGAAGGCAGGGCTTTTTTAAAGTAAGCTTTGATTGCATTATGAAAAAAAACAACTCCAGTATGTATTCCTTTTACAATGCTGATGTTATAACAGGAGAGGATATGCTGGGACTTTACAACTCCTTTAAGCTGGCCATTTACGTAAAGATTTTTTCCCCAGTAGGCTAAATGAGAGAAATCACTCAATTACCCCATTCATGCTAAACAGGGAGGAATGGAGGAATCTCCCCTGCCAGTATTCTGACAGCCAGCTCCCGCATCTTTCAGAATACCCCAACACTGATTGCAACTCATTGGCTTCAGTCACTGTTCACTCGATTTGTTTTCCACCTGCCTCCGGTCTCCTCCTGATGGTGTCAGTAGGGGCCACTCATGGCTTGGATTTTGTCCAATTCACTGGAATTGCCCAACAGTTTACACTTGCACACCTCTTCTGGCCCTTCTGACCGAAACTAATCCCAACTTCAGCTGCTTACTAACCTAAAGCTGGTCATTCATGCATTTTCCATCCACACCACACAGCACAGATGGATGGATCTCACCCGCTAGGCTTTTGAATTCTAAAAGCCAGCGATCACCAGCTGATTGGTTGCAGTCACATTCGAACATTCAGCCAGAGCAGAAAAGAGCATTTGACTAAGAGAAATGTGACCAGTAGAGAATATAGCCTAAGAGCATTTGACCAGAAGAGGCAATATCCTAACAACATTTGACCAGAAGAGGCAATATCCTAACAACATTTGACCAGAAGAGAATATATCCTAAGAGCATTTGATCAGAAGGGAATATAGCCTAGGAGCATTTGACCAGAAGAGACAATATCCTAACAACATTGGACCAGAAGAGAATATACCCTAAGAACATTCAACCAGAAAATAATTTAGCCTGAGGGCATTCAACCGGAAGATAATATAGCCTAAGAGCATTCAACCAGAAGAGAATATATCCTAAGAACCTTCAACCAGAAAATAATTTAGTCTAAGGGCATTCAACCGGAAGAGAATATAGCCTAAGAGCATTCAACCAGAAGAGAATATAGCCTGAGAGCCTTTGAGCATAAGAGAAAATACCCTGAGAACAGGTCCTGGTCTGTATACAGGTAAGGGATTGCCTGGTTAATACAGAGGAACACAGCATTTTTCTCTCTGAAAAAAGGTGACGACTTCTCCATGTGTTCATAGGTGGAGGAAATTGAACTTCATCATCCTCTTTAGCTAGAGATAAAATGATTGTAATAAATCTTACAGGCAGATAGTGTATTCTGCGGGCTGTATCTCATTCTCTATTTACCTTGCCGGTATCTTATCAAACATCAGACTTTTCAGCATTTCATTCTGGACAGTAAAATGATCTTCGTTATAAGAGCTGCCTGAAGAAAGAGACAGAGTACTGTTTATACAAAATCCTCGCCATTTACCGATAAATGCCATGTAAATGGCAATGGTTAATGCGTCTGCCTCCACAAAGCCGTGGATTCTATGGACACTTCTGATAATGTCTCTGATAGCACCATGGGTAAATATTAAAGTGCACGTAAACCCAAAATCTAGTTTTCAGTAGGTTTTAGTGTCTTTTCTCATTGTATACAATTTTGTTAAGTAAATCGTTTTTTGTGTGAATCTGTTGCAAAATGTCCTACGTGGAGAAACTGCAGCACTTCCTGTTCCAGGCTTACAACAATAAGAGGTCTATTTGTAAACAATTCGCAGTCGCAGCCTCATTCACACTGTAATCTGCCCGCACGTACAGCTCCGTGCAGGGCCATACTGAGCAGCTGCTGGGAAGGACAGGTACTGTGTGTGATTAGTACGCAGCCCCCGTCCTTCTCTATGGGACTACATGGCCGTACTACCCCCTATGCTCACCTGCCCTGCATGTCCATGCGGGTGAGCGTACTCGAACGCTGACAGGATGGATCCTGTCTGCGTCCGAGCCAGGAAACAAGGACCCCTACGGACCTGCACTTGAGGTGAGCACAGGGGGGCGTATGGCCGCGTAGTCCCATAGAGAAGGACGGGGGCTGCTTACTAATCACACGCAGCACCTGTCCTTCCTGGGAGCTGCGCGGTACGGCCCTGCATGCAGCACGGAGCTGTACGTGCGGGCCGATTACAGTGTGAATGGAGGCTTAGCGTGTGCATATCTGAACATTTGTTTTGTGTGAATAGAGAAAAAAAAAACAAAAAACGTTTTTTGTATATTTGAAAAATACTTCATTATGCCCACTAGATGGCTCCAAGGTCCATAGGAAAAGAATATTCTTTCCTATTTTCCGCAGCACCATCTAGTGGCCATAGTGCAGTATTTTCAGAATGTTACATTCGACCTGAAAAAAAATATAGCATGAAAGTTCACTTTGTTGCCTATGCTTCACCAAGGTTTACTGGGCCAATGGTTCTGTGTATGGCCAATGGCATTCGGGAGCTCACCAATAGCATTCGGGAGTTCCTGAATGCTATGTGGTATGTGACGGTATATCTCGTCGAAATCTCCTGCTGGCAAGCCACCGGAAGTGACGTAAGTGGAGATTTTGACGAGTTGGCCATTTCGATAGAACACCGGCTCAGTAGTCGATGCAGGCAGCAGCAGATAATGGTGGCACTATCTGCCATTCTTCCATAGCACCCTTTTTTGATTCATTTTTTTAGTGCACTGGTTGTCTTGTATTTATGGATGCCAGTCAGCGCTGGCGGATCGGAGCGGGGAGGGGGGAATCCAGGATCGAGAGGTGAGCGAACGCCGGTATGTGTTCGCTCACCTCCCGATCTACTAAGCCGACCTGTGACAGTCTCATTGTTGGCTAGAACTATGAGGTGAGTGAAAAGCACTCACCTCATAGTTCTCCGTTAAGGTGGCCATACACTTTACAACCCCCGCAAGACTTTTGTCTTGCGAGGGTTGTAAAGTAATTAAAGAAACATACGATCTGCCCATCTTGGACAGGCAGATCGTACTTGCGATCATCGCAAGCCCACCCCACTGAGGGGCGGGCTTCCGATGACTGCAATGCTAAAGGGCAGTGTGCGCTTGCGCACACCGGCCCATGTGGCAGTTATCTCACGATCAAACCAGCCGAAAATCGTACGATTCTTGGCTGGTTTTCGAACATGCTCGAAATACAAAAGTCGTGCGACCGTACAGTAGAAATGGTCGCACGCCTTCCATACACTGCACGATTCTCGTACGATCGCGGGATTTTTGCAGTGTATGGGCAACTTAACAGAGGCCCGGATAGCAATAAATACTGACAAGGTTCTAATCCATCCTCATTCTGTACATAACTAAAACAAAGGTTTGGCTTAAGTTACCCTTTAATTTCTGGCTTTTACATCTGCCTGAAGTTCAGTGTTATTAGCACAAAGGTCGTTTATATTTTTCTCAGTTTAATGTTCAATATTTGTGAATCACTTTGAAGACGTGTTGTATAAACAGAATGTTCAGCAATATTTACTGATTGAAGCCCCACAAATATTTTCATTGATGTCCGGCATTCTGGTATTTCATGCCTTTAAAGGGCATCTGTGGTCAATAACTAAAAATAAATCTGCATTTCTATATTGAATTTCCATAAGTTCTATCCCACTCCTAATAACCGTATCGATCCAGAAGTTTGTAAACTTACTCATTGAAGATGCCCATAGCATGTACTTCCTCAATGCACTGACACAATTTCACTCAGCCCTGTGACTATGCACCTGTCTTGTGTCACCACTATCACAGAGCCTGCCTTCTGAACTACCACTCAATGTCTGAACAATGTAACATTATCAATGCTTGCTGGAAGCAAGGCATCGTGGGCTATGTAGTCTTGAGAAATGGAGATTGTATCACATCAAGCAACAGGGAAGGAGATGTAGAGGACATTGGGAATCCAGGAAGTTGGTGAAAGTGATGGGCAGACGGAAGGCAGCACTCACTACATAAAAGGGATTCATACAAGCAAGCTTTAATTGAATTATCAAAAACAACTCTAGTATGTATTCCTATTCCAGTGCTGATGTTATAACAAGATAGTGTATATTGACACTTCACAAATCCTTTAAGCGGGACTACAGACAGACACCTAAATACACAGATAAAATACATATGTATAAATTGTTTTAGATTTGTAATTTTGTTTCTGCCAGTTTTGTGATCCCCAAATACCGCCACCACCATCAGACAGAACAGATAGGTCTAAGACCTCACTTTCATCTATTGCAGTTAAGCAAAAGGAGCACACCCCACCGGCTTGATTGGACAATACAGGAACAGCAGCAGCACACTGATGAGGTCATCTTTGAGTTTGTTCCTTTTAACTCTTGGGAATGGGTAAGAGGTAAAAATGTACCCTGTGATCATTTCCCTGGGAGGGGGCAGATACCTGGTCACTCCCTTATTATTAAGATGGCTTCCAGATTATGTCAACCATTTTGCTATAACCCCCACCTTTTTGACACATATGGAGGTGGGGAAAATGCCCTTGTCCTTCACAATTTGGGACAAGGGCGCTTGGCACTTGGCACTTGGGGTGTGTGTATGGAGGGGAGAGGGTTCTATGTTATTTTGGTGACATCTTAGTGCCTGTGCAGCAATGCTTCCTCCTGCCTGAAGAATACTGATGGCATCATGTGAGGCTAGGCAAAGTCACCTGACTGGAAATAAGGAAATAATAGAAGTTTGTTGTCTTTTTATGTTTTTATTTATTTAAACATTTGCTAAACCCCTTCATGACCGAGCTTGTTTTCAGTTTCTGTTCGTAAATGACTGACACACTTTTTACATTTTTGCTGTGTGATTCTTCCACGGCAGTAATATACTTTCTTACTAAATGTACCCATTTCTATGTATTACATCAAAGAATATTAGTTTACACAGCCTGTTGCACTGCACTGTTTGCAAAATACAGCAAGGTGGGCCAGGAGAGAGCGTGGGGAGAGACAGACAGGAGAGACAGCCAGGAAAGAGAGAGGAGAGACAGCTAGGGGAGAGAGCCAAGAGAGCGAAGAGAGAAAGCCAGGAGAGGAGAGACAGCCAGGAGAGAGAACAAGAAGAGACAGCCAGGAGAGAGAACAAGGAGAGACAGCCAGGAGAGAGAACAAGGAGAGACAGCCAGGAGAGAGAACAAGGAGAGACAGCCAGGAGAGAGAACAAGGAGAGACAGCCAGGAGAGAGAACAAGGAGAGACAGCCAGGAGAGAGAACAAGGAGAGACAGCCAGGAGAGAGAACAAGGAGAGACAGCCAGGAGAGAGAACAAGGAGGGACAGCTGGGAGAGAGAACAAGGAGAGACAGCCGGGAGAGAGAACAAGGAGAGACAGCCAGGAGAGAGAGAGTGGGGGAGGTTTTTTTCCGTTGGTAGATCTCATGTAGCTCGTCATTTGAAAAGTAGATCTTAACACAAAAAATTGTTGGCACCCCTGCACTAAAGGTTTCTGATCGTGCCTAGACGATCAGAAGTGATACATTTCAGGCACAGAGATAAATTGTAACATTGTGCCTGAAATTTATCACACAGCTTCATAGACATGGGGCCAGTCTATGGAGCTGTCAAAACGAATAGCAGAGGTGACTCACTCTGCTACCTCTCTGCTATCTTTAGCTGTCAAATACTGGATTGCTATTTAGCGATCCAGTATTTGTATGTAACGGCTTAATTCTTCCATTAATGAATGGTAACTGCTGAGAATCAGCGGTTACCGGCATTACAGAGCCTCAAATAACTGGTCAGTACAGTGTACGTGGCCAGTCATTTAGGCACTTCGTGGTGGGACGTACAGTGTACGTCTCCCGTCACGAAGGGGTTAATATACTAACATGCCAGGAATCTTCTCATGTAAGCTTTTAAAGTTACTGCAATATCAAATTTAATGGTACTGATCTGACCTAAAATAATTCTATGGTAAGCAGGGTGCTTGTGGTTTCCTTAAGTATCTGTGTTAATCTGACCATACACGGCTTAAATTTCCTGGTGAAGCATCCACAATTCGAGCCGTGGGTATACCAGTCTGCACCACCCAGCTTCATAAAAGTTGATTGAAAAACCAAAGGAGCCGGGTGGAAAAATTGTTGGTTGTACATCCCAGTCAGATGTAGTCACTGTTCAGGTAATCAGACCGCCGTGGGTGTGGCGGCTGTCTGAATATAATAGCTGACAGTGGAGATTCCTCCATTGCTGATGTTTAGCATGGATGAGGGAATGGATTGATTATATTGTTCAGCCCCTCAGAAATCTGAACTTGTATGGCTAGCCTAAGTTATCAATTCAATTGGATCCTAGGCCCTCGTTCTACAGGGATCCTGAGTTCTGGTCAAGCCATTATTAAGTCTTGCATCTTTCTGAAATTAAACTCTGTAAGTCCTGGCGTTTAACTGCTAGAAGATAAAGCTCCTGCCCACTGAAGTTCTGTTATTTGGGAGTAAATAAGGAGGAGAAGTAAAGTCTTATCATTGAGGAAGAAAGAACAATAAGTGTGCCAACCATGCATCAAGAGCATGTGATTGAGGTGCCAGACCTACAATACCAGAATACTGTACCTGTGATATTGCTGCACTGCTGATCGTCTTTTCTTTATTTTGGAGTGTACTATTTGTTTCCTTTGAGAGGTATTGTATGCATTGTTGTTCTATGTAATGCTGGGATTGGAGCAGTGTATGGCCCCATTTCCACCCCTCCGTTTAACAAAAGTCAATTTTTGAATCCAGAAATTTTCGGCCAAACATTGTAGCTGATTGGCTCACTGCCTGCCACTGTGAAAATACAATAGCCCAGTGTGGGGATGGGGTTGAGGGGGGAGAGATTTCCCCACCCCTGCCAGCTGAATGAAAAACGATAAGTTATAAGTGTATAGCCAGCTTTGGACACCTGTCCTCATCGGAAGGGTTCTATTCTTTTCCTGTTCATGTGACAACTCGAAATTTTAGATTTTGTCTCACATTCAGTCCTAGTGACAATGTTCACCAGAACAAACAGCCAATCTCTCCCTAACAGTGATAGAGACAGCAACGTGACAGGAGATTTAACCCTTCAGCACTGTATCCAAAACTTTAAAAAAAATGTTCTGACTTTACATACATTTACATTTTTTACAGATTTGTTTTGTATTATATGGATATCCGTTCCTTCATGATACTGGGATGAAACTGGGTTCTACCCATTAGAGACAGCCCAAGAACTATTTGGGGAATGTTACTGGTATTTTTGTTTGCAATCAACTGCCAGAAGTGATGTGTGGGGATTTGATTTTATGTTTCTTTAAGGAAAAATATAACTCCAGTTATAATATGGTTTTAACAATGAATTGTCCAAAAGTTTTAAAACAAAAAAGTAGCTTTCATTGCCATACTCTTCTTCTTTCCGACACTGTTTATCCTTTTCTGGCCAGTGTCATTCAACCCACTTCCTGTGAGCTCATATTGACATAGACACACACCCGTATGTCACCACGTTGTCCTTGGCTCACCAATACCACAGAAAGTGCCGCTTACATTAGGTCAGCACCACTTTCTACAGTACTGAAGACCGCCGACGCCGGAGCAAAAGAACAACTACCCAGAGGGAGTTTTTTCAAAGTAAAAATTCAGCTGTGAAGTTTGTAAAAGACAGTAAAAACAAACAGCACTTTTACAGGCATTTTTGTGTTTTTTAATGCCTCTATTTCAGCCTGTATTTTACAGTAGCATTCAGGGGCATAAAATGCTCAAACCTGTGTTCAGAGAGCTTACTAGCAGGGGCAGAACTACCGCCGGTGCGGCCGCCCCAGGGCCCAAGGCTAGGGAGGGCCCACTGACAGGGGCGGACTGCGCTGCAGTGGCATATCGCAGACTGGGCAGCACAGAGCTCTGGGGCTGTCCGTCTGCTCGGCTGCTGCTGTCCTCCCACTTCCAGTGCCGTAGCTGGGAGCGCTACGGGGGGCCCATATATCGCCTGCAATGTATCTGCCTGAATACAATGCAGGCGGTATACAGGGCACACCGCAGGATCACCCCTCTCCTGGCGCGGGCACTGTGTGTCACATGCCCCGCCCCCTTTAGACTGTGTGGCCGATGGTGTCGGGCTCTGGCAGCATTACAGTGTACAAGGTAAGTCACAGTTGGGGAAGGGGGGCGCCCAGAAACTGCACACTGTGTGCTGTTATTTGGTTTAAGTAGAAGAATGGATTATAATAGGGAACATTACACTGTAAGGTTCCCTATTATAACTTATTTCTCTATCCCAGTCTGTTGGATGAAATATTGCAGTCCTGAGTCGAGTGCGCCCCTGAGTCGAGTGCGCCCCTGAGTCGAGTGCGTCCCTGAGTCCAGTGGGCCCCTGAGTCCAGTGCGCCCCTGAGTCCAGTGCGCCCCTGAGACCAGTGCATCCAAGTCCAGTGCGTCCCTGAGTCCCCGGAGTGGAAGGGGGGACCAAGAAAAAATCTTGCACCAAGGCCCATTGCTGCTTAGGTCCACCACTGCTTACTAGCATCATTTACATACATACTGTAAGTGCACAAATACATGAAAATACATGCGTGTGTGCATAAATTCATTTTAGTGGCTAGAATAAATGAATATTCTAGCTAACAGAGTTTACAAGCATAAGCTCTAAACACCATAAGGCGTGCAAACACACATACAGTACAGTAAATAAGCGCCAAAACACTCATTTTCACGCTTCTGCCAAAAAGATCCAGCATAGATGGGAGTATTTTAATGCACCCATGTGCATGAACCCTTATGCATATTCCATTGCTGATTTTGAAGATTCCCTTATACTTAGAACAAGGGCATTGCTAGACCCTGGCAACCAGGGCACGTGCCCCAGGTGTCCTTTGCCATTATCCTAACTTTGACCTTCTCATTTTGGTAATCCATATTTAATGCCACCAGTAACTGCATTTTCTCTTCACAATTCTTTTGGGCAGATAATTATACCTGACATTTGTTTTATCAGGTGCTTGGTTTCTATATTAACCAGAACCTCATTATGCATATTTCTTGTTCACTAAACAATACAGACCATTGATTATCAATTATATACATGCACCTTATGCTTTTGGAACATCATTCCGTCTATCAACTTTTTTGTTAATTTATTGTTTCTTTTTTTTTTTTTTAAGCAATATAAGTTTGATTTGTATTGGTAGGTAATAAGGAATGAGAAACTACAAACCCTTTAAAATTTTAATCTAAGTTCCCAGGAGTGCCCCAGGTCTTTATAGGAACTTAGAAAAGCTGCTGACTGAGAAGTATGACCTCTTTTTCCTGTAGTGTTCTGATTAGCCTTGGGTCAGCACCCTGACTGGTGCATGGTAGTGTTTTTCTAGTGCATGTAAGTGAGGTGTTAGACCTAGAAGATCAGAAAAATACCAATACCACTGCCAGACTGCAGAATTCTATGAATATTGCAGTCACTGCATTTCCCTGTAAAATCCAATTGAAGTCACAAAAATAGATATTCAGTCACATAGACATTGTACTAACGAGCTCAGTTCTCATAGTCTTTACAATATCTAGACCTAAGCTAGTAAAATCTCTTTACATCGATGGTTTGTCATCCCAGAGGTTTCCGCTGTAAGTGATGTGTGAAATTATCATACTATTTGCAGATGTCACACATTGAATTACAGTAAAAAATCGAGTTTCACATTAAGCCTAGAGCTATAGTATTGCTGTTGCTGTAATGCCATTAACAAGCAAAGCTATCTATAAAAATGGTACCATTTAAAGCATTTAATTAGCATTTCCCAATCAATCTCCATACATTATTAATTTACACTCCTGTTTATATGAATACCAATGTGAACATTATCACAAAAGGAAAACTGTAAAAGAAAAACAGTTTTCGTTTTTAAAAGTCCTTAAAGCGACCCTGACTATTCAAAAGTAACTCAAGCTTTTTATACTTTAAAAAAAAGACAGTTAATACTTTTCAATGCTATTGCCGTTGAACCCTCTCTGATCTTGAGGGATCGTCCCGTTTCCTCGGTATGGACTTTAGTAATAGGATTTAAATGTTGAGAGTGTATTTGGACTCTCTCTCTCTCCTTCATGCGCAATTCCCTAAAGGAAACCGAAACTTCTTCGGAGTGTCAATCTCCTTAGTCGCCCACTGCTCTCACTGGTTCAGCAGTTGGGGGACTAAGGATATTGACACTTTAAGACGTGTCAGTTTCCCAGTAGACTTAATTTATTGTACCCAAAAACGAAATACAAAGAGGGTTATTCACTAATGCGCTGAAGGATCCAGCCATAGCTTCGGCTGATCGTTCGGCTTGCTTGGGCCGCCTCTGCCCTTCGGTTCAGTCGAACCAAAGGACTTCTGTACGGTCTATTCACAATAGCCCGTATAACAGCTAAAGGCCGAGCCAAACGCATATGCTTCGGCTCGGCTGAGCCATAGTGACAGGCGAAGCGTGAAGAAAGGGCAGCCAAAGGGTCGACCTTTCTCCACACTAATGACAGCTGGCCGGAGACAGACGCGATCTCACGGCTCGTTCTGCCCAGTTGGAATG
Organism: Nanorana parkeri; assembly: GCF_000935625.1. Classification (NCBI taxonomy): domain Eukaryota; kingdom Metazoa; phylum Chordata; class Amphibia; order Anura; family Dicroglossidae; genus Nanorana; species Nanorana parkeri. The sequence goes on along the minus strand of NW_017308458.1, from coordinate 183,349 downwards.
ACAGATCAGCGTCCCCAAATGACCTGTCATTAAACAACAATAACTGGGTGGAGCCGGCCGTGACATCACGGCCGGCTCTGTCCAGTTGTTTTTTTGCCCAGGACCTGCTAGAAGACTCTGGCAGGTCCCGGCCAATAGTAAACAGTTGAGGGGAGCTAGCGGTGATGTCACCGCTAGCTCCGCCCAATTGTTTTTATTTTGCTGGCATCTTTCAGATGCTTCATTATGCGGCGGGAGTTTGTCACGTGCGGCCGGTCGGCGTGTGGATTTTTTTATTTCCTTTAAAATATATATTTTTTTAATTTTCCTATTTTTTAAAAAATGTTAAATCATTTTTAAACTTTTTTTTCATTATTTATTTCACTTTTTTCTATTCTGCTCGCTACCTCGAAGGGACCGAGCAGAATAGCCGAGCCGAATGCCACTCAGCAGTATTCGGCTATTCACTTAGTGCCCTTTGGAATAGGGGCGAACGGCAGCGAGTGAGCTGCCGGAGCTTTGGCTCAGCCGATCCAGATGTTGGATGTGCAGCTGTAAATATAGCAGGGAGGAGAACGCATCTATGATGCAGCAGTAACTACAGTTTCCACAACAACAACAACAGCAACAAAATGAATTGCTCTGCCACAAAGCAACCACCCCCCAACAAAGAAGACATATCTACTGCTTACCACCTAGTTGTTCTTCACATCATATTTCATGGGGAGATAGAGGGCGGAGACCTGGATTTCAAACATATGGTGGTGTTTTGCGTTTTTCACTACTCAAGATGGCTGCATTGCAGGCAAGAAGTCTAAGTACCTGGATTTGGCTTGGTATCAGCCTTTTGCCATCCCTGAACAGCAGAGCTCAGAATGAAAGACAAAGGAGCAGCACAGGGAGCCAATCGGTTTATGCTGGCGACAAGAAACATGCTGCTAGGAAGAAAATGCAGAGTGACAGAGCAGTTAGCATTTCAATGTGTTGCCTTCACTGTCCAGTCACAGGCCAAGGCAGGTCCACGACAGCATGGGCTTAAAGGAAGTGGGTTAAATAATGCTAACCGTCATTCAACCTAGAAGACTGTGCACATCTTAAGACAGAAAAGAAGTACTGCAGGGGACAGCTCTGAATGAAGGTAAGAATTACAGCAAAAAACTGCATTTTTATTTCATCTTTCAGTGTGCTATCTTTTTTTTCCTTATAAAAAATTAAATGAATTGCTTTTAAAAATGAAGACTGAAGAGTACTGACATAAAGAAACAGCCATTTTTTAACAAGCTTGGATACACTTCAAATAGATAGACTATAGGTCACTACATATCCATGCAATTTGATCTTTGTTTTAAATAAACCCAACACTGTTCATTTTGATTTTCAAGTAACACAATTACTGTTTTAAACTCTTTTAATAACATAAACATGTTGAAACAATGCAAAACACCATTGCCTTTATCTCGAACAGACAGTGTCTGCCCTTCCTGTAAACCTTTCTATGCGGCTCCACTAATACATAACAATAAACCTGACATCTTAATTACCATTTCTCTTCCTAAAAGTAATTGAACTGGTTACGGTAATGTGTAATAAACATCTTATAATAGTTTGCAGAAAATAATTCAGTCTTATCTAGCCAGTATTAGAATTATCCTTTATTAGTAGAGCAGACTCACCATCTGTAAAGCTGCTTAAGGGACGATATTCAGGAATATAAGCCATTGCAGCTCAGCCATGGCACATGATTTAGCATTAAACCATTTTCTGCTGGAGATGGGGTAATTTGGCTTCTCAATTTTCCAGCTCAGGCATTACGTTTCTTATTTTTCTTATATACTGTATACAATATTCTAGATTTGTGATTACTAGAGGTGCACCGAAATGCAAATTTAAAAAATGAAACTGAAATGTCCTGTTATAAATGAACAGGAATCCTCTATGAGTGTTCCTGTTCATTCATAACCTGTGAACATATAGTGTGTTTACTATAGCCACAATCATGAATGAACAGGAGGTGATGTAGATCACTTCCCATTCATTCATAATTGAGGATATAGTAGCCATACTCTTCCCTCAATTATTTACAAACACTCAGCGATCGCTTTTCACTCATCCTCATAGTTCTAGCCGACCTGTGACAATGAGACTGTCACAGGTCGGCTCAGTAGATCGGGAAGAGAGCGAACACATACCAGCGTTCACTCACTTCTCGATCCTGTCACGGCAGAGAGCCGTGACAGGGGAGGGGCTGGATTCCCCCCTCCCCGCACCGATCCTCCAGCGCTGACTGGCGGAACGGATGGGGGAAGGGGCGGGTACAGCTGGCTCTGCCTCCAGATAGGCAGAGCCAGCTGTCACTCACGCAGCTGGGCGGATCCAGACATAATTGTCGGGATCCGTTTCAGCTGCGGCGTCTCAGTATACCGCGAGCTGCAGCTTACTGAGCTTAGGGTGACGGGAGGACACTAGTTTGTGTCCTCCCGTTACCCTTAGGAAAACTATGGGGAAAAGCCCTAACCCCATAGTTCTCCTTTAAAGATGTATTAATGAATACAGAGCTGCATTCATTTGTGTCTTTTATACCTTCCTGTAGTTCAGCTTCTAATCCTCAGACTATAGCAGTAAAAAAGTGGCAATATATACACAATACTTTGCATTCATTATATTATTTATACAATGTAGAACAAAAAAATGCATTTATAGGAAAATCCATTGCTGAAAGACATGTAGTCAGGTTAACCATGTGCAAAGTAACAATCTCAAAAGGTTATCGGGGTAAATCCAAAGAAACCTTGTATTTGCTGAATTGTTTTCCTCCACCTTCAAGCACAAACCTTTACCTCTATAGAATTGTAACTCACTTTAACAGTGGACCACTTACACGGTCATAGGGATGGTTAGTAGAGATGAGTGAACGTCTAAAAAATTTTAACAGTTGCAGTTCAGATGAACATTCTAAGAACTTGCAAGAAGTCTCATTGATGTTAGTGTGAATCCGAACCCGCCTCCAAAAAGTAGGTATTACAGAGCAGCAAAGAATGCAAATGCAGAATGATTGAGGAAGCTCCTGGCAGCATGATAATGGGACCATAAAATATAAAACATTGGGTGCAGTCTGGGGAAGTCTTAGGACAAGTTCACACCATTTTCCACACCAGACAAAATTAGACATGCAGAGTGGCAGCTTTGGCATGCTTAGTGTAAGCATCAGAAGTTGCATGAGCTTTGTATTCCAAGAAGTGTGTCAGGGATACTAAGATATTGGCCAAAGCTTAGGGCTGGCAGGTGGCAGGAGCAGGGCCGTAGCCCTGAGAGACGAATGAGCCACTCGCCTTGGGCACAGTTGGGCGGCACAGCCAGGGCTCAGTGCAGCAGGTAGAAGTGGGGTGGCACAGCCTGCAGCTTTGCCTCTGGATTCCCGCTGCTCTCCCCACCACCTGTATAGGCAAAGGCAGCAGAGATCCAAGGAGAAGTGAAGTGCTGAAGCCAGCAGGGGGGGGGGGGGTCAGAGGAGGGAGCTGTCGATTTAGAATGTTCGAGCGGTTAGGAGAGAGAGCCGCTCGGCCAGGATCTGACAGCTGGCTGCTCTCTCTCTCTTCACAGCTTGGTATTCCTGAAGTGACAGCTCCCTCCTCCTCCACCCCGCCGGCTTTATTGCTTCATCCTGGAGGTGGGGCGCATGACGTCACATGATGCCAGGCGTGCGCAGTGTTGGGTGACATGACACGCCTGTTGGGGGGAGCACATTTTTTTGTTGTTGCCTTGGGTGAAAAAGGAGTTAGGTATGGCTCAGGGCAGGAGCCTTGGGGTGACATGGTAACTAAAGCAGTAGGCAAAGATGCACAAGCAGCACAAGTCACTTATTCAAAAAAGATAGAAGGGCTGGAGACCTAGTGGGACCTGGTTGGACCTCGTGGAAACCTGGTGGCAATGGCAAGTCAAGTTGAGCATGCTCAGACAACAGCAGAAGCAGTTATAAGGCCGAAGCCGCTTGAGTTGCTTCCTCAAATAGTTTATTAAGGATACTGAGATAAAAAGGTGGGACCTGGTGGCAGTCCTGGAGTGTTTAGGCTTCAGGAATAGGAGCCGGAGATGCTGACATTTTAGAAACATTTGAAAATTGCAGCCCTGAGCATGTTTTCATCACTTCAGGGCTCGACATAAGAGATACATCCAGAACCCTGAAGTGGTTGAGGAAGATCTAAACCCAATCACAAAATAAAATGACATGTAATTTCAAAAGTTGTCTTTAAATCTGCAGCTTCCATTAAAACATAAATGTAACCATCCCCCCCCCAAAAAAAAAAATCCAAGCAGGCAGGCTCTTTATTGCATGAGAGCCATAGTCTCCTCTACTAGAAAACATTCTTACCTGCCTGTTCACAATCTTTTAAAGAATGTCCACTGAGCTGTACATGTGCAGCTCAGTGCGTTCTCATCATGCCTCGGTGCAAAGATAAATAACCTCCCATATACATGCGTGGGAGTTACATCATCCTGGCCCGGCCAATTAAAATAGCCAGAGAGCTTGAAGGAGTTGCATGGCTCACGGGGAGGTAATATGGGAGGCTTTAGTTCTGCATTGAATAATAGCTGGTGTTCCCATTATGAAGGTCCTTGTTCAGGCACTTCCTGCCATGGGGTGACAACTGTCTTCAAGTTGTGCTCCTGGGTTGTCCCATGCATGGTGATGACAACAAGCACACATTACACAGATATGGTCCATTGTCACTACCAGCCGATGAAGGTAGACAGGAAATGGATGAAAGTGGCAGCAGGAAATCAGCAGCACTGAGATGCAGAAGAGGATGAAAAAATGATTTAAAAAAAAAGGCAATAAGTTCATGTCATCCAGCTAGGGTTTCTATGTACTTTGATTTTTCAACATGAACAGCAAGATGAATATTAAAAAATGCATAAATATGACAGCACAAAAAGATCAGCGTCCCTTCTGCACCTCTGCTATCTTCATGCTGCAGTACCGGCTTTGTCAGCAATCTGCTATTTTGATGATTGTTTGGATTTCATTACATACACTGTTAAAGTGTTTTGAATTAGTAAAGCTTACTTCAGTGTCACGTTTTATTTTTTAGGGAGGAAGCCTTTTTTCTTGTTTTCTGCTGAATTAAACATGTACAATAAAGAAAAAACCCCTCAGCTGTATTTATTCATTATTTTTCTGACTGCCGCTTCTTTTTGTCTTGTAAATAATTCCCATGATGGACTACAATCTCATGTTTAGTTTACTCATTTGTATTGAGATTGTAGTCCATCATGGGAACGAGCTTGCAGTGGTGGCTTCTTTACAACACACACAGGGACCATGGGGAATATAAGTAGCCACCCTCCAGAAGGAAGGACAGTGTCAGCACCAATTCAGAGATGATTTGAGGATCAGCAGCTGAGTGATACACAAATAGGATACATTTTTGTTAGTAGCTAGGGTACTTGAATGTATTTTTAAGATTTAACTACTGAATTTAAAGTGACTATTTTTTTATTCTGTAGATGTAAACCTTAACTGAATGACATTTAGGGCCCATTCACACCAAAGCATTGCACTAAAGGGATCCACGAGTTTAGCGCATGCTATCATATAGCTCATGGCAGGTGTGCTGGTGCATTGCGCTGCCATTCATTTTCAATGGCATCCCAAATCTCAAGCATTGCACGTACTATGCAGACAGCAATACAATGCACATTATTGCGGTACCACTTATAGTGTGGCACTACAACACCTGCCAGTGAGAATGAATGGCAATACAATGCACCAGTGCACCTAGCCTGTGGTGCTATGCAACAGCATGCAAACCCTCATGTTTAGCGCAACACTATGGTGTGAACGGATCCTAAGTATGCTAAAGGACAGTGCATAATAAACAATTTTCATATTTTTAAAAATAAAATATATGCTTTGACTTATTTTTATTCCCTAGTGACATCTACCTGCTGTTGCTATCATGCAGCCTCTTTGCAGGCACTTCCTGTCTACATGCATGCACTCCAGCCTGGCATTTCTCAGGGATGAGATGTTCTCTTGGTGATAACATGGGACCATGTCTGTGCAATCTGTGTTAAAATGGCCACTTGTAGTCTCCATTAAAAGCGCATGTGACAACGCAGGAGAACAACTGGCTGACAAGGACAGGGCGTTGTCATCCTATAATAGGAAGTGTCCGAAAAAGGACCTTCATGTCAGAGTCCCCAGGCATTATTTGAATAAAATCTGCATGTTGGAAAATATTAAAGCTGACTTTTGAAATAGCATAAATATGTCAAAGCTTAGGCCCCATTCACACAGGGACATATGCCGCTTTCTGGGATTACTGCGGCAATAACCTACGGATTCCTGCAGCAAGAATCCCAGGTGTGCCCATTCAGATGCATACGCTGTACCCATCGATGTTAATGACAGTGTGACAGCAGTCGCATCTGTCTGCAGTAGTCCACATGTAATTGTACATGGTACACTTACATATATTCAGAATAGCTGATTGTCGCTGGATGCAGGATAGACGATCAAAATCATCTATACCAAACCGCATGTAATAATTTCATGTATGATTAAACGTGGATGGCCGCTCACACATGCGACCCCTGTCAGTGATAGAAGCATGCTGATAGGAAGAAAGTGCAAAGTGACAGAGAGGTGAATTCATCAGTTTGCTGCTTCTCCTTTCACTGGTGATGGGGAAGAGACTTAAGTTAGTCAAACTGCAGCAGAGAAGATCAGCTAGACCTGCTAGGCAGTACTGTAATTACCAAAGCCATGCAATGTAAATGCAAATCCTCTGAAAGGAAAAAGAGCTCTAATGTACAGTATGCATTTCATCTGTGTATTTAGCTGATTGCTTGGCATTAAGCTTTAACAGAGATGGAGTTTTACTATAAAATAGGTTACCTTACTTTGCTCCAAATATGTAGAACTAATGGCTTAATGCATTTCACCCGGAGCAGACCTTCGTTTACTGATGAGCTCTAGTTGAAAGTAAAAAGCATGCTTCAGGGATATTTCAAAAATAAGAAAGGCAGTCACCATGAAAATGCATCTGAATCCAAGAGAGTGTTTTTTTTTTTTCTGCCTCTCCCATTAGCAATTTGCATGTTGTAAGATGTCTTGAAATGTCCACAGATTAAAACTCCTTAACTTGAAAGTTCTTAGCACTCTGAAATGACAATACCAGGAGATTAGGCCTGTGGCATTTAAAAGCCACCCCCAGATAAGTCGACAATCCTCGCTTCTGGCAGACAGCCTGTCTGAAATCCTGCAGTAGATCTGCATATCGACTGTAAAAATTCCATCTGACCTCTTGTGGCGTTAATGACATTTGAGGCTCTTGACATCTAACACACCGTAATGTCTCCATCGGGGCTGGAGTGACAGGTGGAGCGAGGCTTATGAAAGACAGCCACAGCAATCTCCGTTGTTAATAGAACAATGAGAAGGGAATGAATTTCTGGGGTGTAATTAGCTTCGTTCTGCAGTGCTGATTCCCATCAAATCTCCGTAACAAACGAATATCTGCACACACAAAAAAAGGCCCACGTCTTCTTAATTAAATAGAATTCCTGCTCTGCTGCCTTCTGCCAGAAGGTCTCAGAAGATCCTGGGGAGGCTGAGGTATCACACTACATAAGAGATTGAGAGGGCTTCAAACTCCGGCGGCTCCAGGGCTAACTGTAGTAAATATGTGCTCAAAGGATGCTGACTAAGCAGTCCTGCGAATTATCTTTAAACAGATACCATATCCTCATAAGATTTGATTTATAGTCTTTACTCTGCTGTACAGTACAAGTTCTTTCTTCGAGGCTGAAGGAGGACCCTGTAGACCTAACACCTAATGTGGCAGGAAACCACTTCATTTGAAGGTATCACAGCGAGCGCTCATTTAATCAGGTACAAATCTCTCCATTAACTCAGAAGGAGGCTTCATTTCCCTTTTGGCTGTGGCAGCGTTTCTAATAAAATTGCCTGAGGTTAGACCGCCTGTATTGGACTGACCACTAAACTTACCTTTGGAGGGCCCTGCCCCTGAGCCTACATCTGGCCACAAAACAGCATGGATGGACAAATCTCGCCTGCCAGGACAGTGCCTGCGTCTGATGTAGGCGCTGTTTGTCTCATAGTTTTCACCCGGCTCCTTTGTCAAAAGTCGACTGAAAAATCAGAGGGGCAGAAAAAACAATTTTATTATTTTACAGCATATCCCAAACAGGAAATATATATATTTATCATGCAGATCATTGTACTGGGCATTTATAGCATAAAATAAAAGCCCAACTCCTGGCAGTAAGCTGGGTGGGATGCCGGACAGAGGTACCCTGCACTTAGAGCGGGGTTTACTCTCTCTGCTGCCCCAAGGCCAGGTTCCTCAATGCGTCCACCCT
>NW_017308458.1:169398-174951 GCF_000935625.1 Nanorana parkeri | reverse complement strand
GTGACAACAATTGTAGAGATAGCCCTGGAGCCCTGTGTGAAACGGACAATTATTTTTGACCATAGTGATTAAAAATTTAAGAAAAGTAAAGGGCCAGGATGGAAACATTTTTTGAACAAACAAAATTCTAACATTGAATGTGGTTTTCGGTCGGGAAGCTCCATTCATTCTCAAATCAAATGCTAAAACCAAACTATATTTGAAATGACATTTGTCAAGAGTAAGACATTATTAAATATTCTGATGAGATTTTTCATATAAAGGTTTGTATGAAAATCTGCCAGTGTATGCAGGGCCAGCCAGGGCCGGCTCTGTGTGAGAAAGCTTTACAGTGCCCCTCAGTGACCACACCCCTCAGTGACCACACCTCTCAGTGACCACACCCCTCAGTGGCCACACCTATTTCTACAATATCTGCACCATTTAAAGACTCTCATTTGGTTAAGCCCCAAAGAAACATATTAAAGAGTATGATTAAAATAAAACTTTTGTTCAAAGCCATTAAACTTGTAGGTACAATATAAGTATTCTTATTAACTAAAACAGCAGCAGGCAAACAAGTGGTAAACAATAAATGTCAAACTAAAATAGAGTCTATAAAAATAAAGTGTCAGGTTGTCATGCCAACCCTTTTTTCAAATAAGTGCATCTAGAAAAGTAAAAATTAAAAACAGAACACAAAACCTGGACTACATGTTAAATGAATGAATGACTATTTGCCCGAATATACGAAAAATGTATTCGGGCACATAATAATTTTTTTTGAGTATGCATGGCGGCCATGTTGGCTACAGGAACGTTCTGCGAATGCGTGCCACCATCTTGGAGGCAGTGATCAGACGATCTCTCCAGTGTTTGTTCTGCACAAAGAGGATCGGTAAATATCACTGATACCGTGTTTCCCCGAAAGTAAGACCTACCCCGAAAATAAGACCTAGTTCGGTGGTAGGTCTTATATTACAGAAATCCCCGAAGATAGCGCTAGGTCGTACTTTCGGGGTAGGTCTTATATTACAGAAATCCCCGAAGATAGCGCTAGGTCGTACTTTCGGGGTAGGTCTTATATTACAGAAATCCCCGAAGATAGCGCTAGGTCGTACTTTCGGGGTAGGTCTTATATTACAGAAATCCCCGAAGATAGCGCTAGGTCGTACTTTCGGGGTAGGTCTTATATTACAGAAATCCCCGAAGATAGCGCTAGGTCGTACTTTCGGGGTAGGTCTTATATTACAGAAATCCCCGAAGATAGCGCTAGGTCGTACTTTCGGGGTAGGTCTTATATTACAGAAATCCCCGAAGATAGCGCTAGGTCGTACTTTCGGGGTAGGTCTTACTTTCGGGGAAACACGGTATGTACCGATCCTCCGCTGCTCGGCCACGTACAGGATGAAACTGACAGGATGACAGCGGCTCTGCTCCCCGCACCGCTCTGCCGTCCTGACAGCAGGCAGTGCCCCCTCCTGCGCCCCCCGCCGCAGGCTTCTGCGGACATTTTCTCCTGGGATCCCCGCTGCCTACATGGGGGGGTTGGAGGAGGGAGCGCTGTCATGTCGGATGGCCGAGCGGTGAGGAGGAGAGAAAACGCAGGCTGTGCCGCCCCGAGGACGAGCTGTGTCGGCCGCCTGGCGCCCTTGTTGCCATGGCGCCCTGTGCGGCTGCACAGCTCAAACACCCCAAAGGCCGGCCCTGAGTGTATGGCCAGCCACTGGTAGTAAGTGAATGACAGAGAAACTAGGTAATACTGTGTGGGGAGCTGGTTAAATTTGCCTTCTCAGTTTGTAAGATCTCAGCTGTCTCCTTTTTCGTGTTAGGCATTTATTCAGTTCAAGATCAATACAATGCAGACTAAAAAGACATATGTACTTCCAGTTCTGTCTTGGTATTATGTAAAAGGTTTTTCTTGGTCAAGCCCATTTAACATGAGGCGGCAAGTGGCTCTAAACATATGCCGTGAGAACAGATGTGAGAAGGTAAAACAGTGTAATTGCTTGAGATTGATTAATGATGCTTCCTATGTGTTTAATGACTACATGATAGTCAATGAACAGTTATATTACAGTAATTTGATAGACTCGTTTTAAGGAATAGCTATATTATATAAACCAGCTTTCTGAGTGTGCTCTACAAGATGCACTATGATGCCAAAGACCCATACATGTGGAAATAGATGCTTAAAGCTGAACTCAAGGCAGATATAAAAGATAATGCAGCTCTGCAATCATTAATACATTAAATACATTAAATTACATTAAAAATACAAGTAACTACATTTCATTTGACTTGCAGTCCCAGTACAGACTGGAGCAGGGAGAAGCAGCACAGGCAGCCAATCGGTTTAACGGCAGTGCATGCTGACAGGAGGTAAGAGCCGAGTGACTATATTATCAATTTGCTTCCTCTTTTTTTTTACTTTCCAGTTATAGGTTGAGGGTGAGGAGGAGACCTGTATTTATTACTGAGCTTCAACAGAGACAAGTCAGGTCTCCAGCCCTGCCAGAATAAGTCAGGTCTCCAGCCCTGCCAGAACAAGTCAGGTCTCCAGCCCTGCCAGAATAAGTCAGGTCTCCAGCCCTGCCAGAACAAGTCAGGTCTCCAGCCCTGCCAGAACAAGTCAGGTCTCCAGCCCTGCCAGAACAATTTAGGTCTCCAGCCCTGCCAGAACAAGTCAGGTCTCTAGTCCTGCCAGAACAAGTCAGGTCTCCAGCCCTGCCAGAATAAGTCAGGTCTTCAGTCCTGCCAGAATAAGTCAGGTCCCCAGCCCTGCCAGAACAAGTCAGGTCTCCAGCCCTGCCAGAACAATTTAGGTCTCCAGCCCTGCCAGAACAAGTCAGGTCTCTAGTCCTGCCAGAACAAGTCAGGTCTCCAGCCCTGCCAGAATAAGTCAGGTCTTCAGTCCTGCCAGAATAAATCAGGTCCCCAGCCCTGCCAGAATAAGTCAGGTGTCCAGCCCTGCCAGAACAAGTCAGGTCTTCAGTCCTGCCAGAATAAGTCAGATTTTCAGTCCTGCCAGAATAAGTCAGATCTTCAGTCCTGCCAGAATAAGTCAGGTCCCCAGCCCTGCCAGAACGAGTCAGGTCTCCAGCCCTGCCAGAACGAGTCAGGTCTTCAGTCCTGCCAGAATAAGTCAGGTCTCCAGCCCTGCCAGAACAAGGCAGGGCTCCAGCCCTGCCAGAACAAGCCAGGTCTCCAGCCCTGCAAGAAAGTGCTGTGCTGTGTGGCAGAGATGTGTAAATCTCAGAAATGGATGGACAGAAATATGAATCCTTTGGCAGGAAAATCAGCTTCTTTTGTGTATTTCATCTGTGTATTTAGCTGGTCAGTTGGATTTCAGTTTTAAAGTCAAATGTCAGTGTATTTTCATTGAGGACATAAGTATATGATGTGAGATTCACATCTTTACATGTTTGCCTTTCCATAGGTTTGTAATTGTAATTAAACGGCCGGCCGGGAGCTTCTTGGATGTAACAGGCCGTCAAAAGACGGCCTATTAGCCCTGCCCACCCGTGCACGCCACGCATGAGTGGGAAACTGACAAAATTTTTAAACAGGCAGCGATGCCTGTTTACATACAAGCGATCCGCCAGGCATTTTACCAGTGACAACATGCAACCCTACGTCCTGTGGTTGCAAAGCCTGACTGGACGCGTTTGACCAAGCTTCCTCTGTGCCCTGATACTGTCAAAGACATAGCATCAGAGGAAGCAAATTCAAGGAGTTGCCAGTCAGACTTTTCAATCGGGGGGGCTGAACTTCCTAGCATGAACTTTTGCTTGAAACCCAAGAACAAAAATGTAATATTGTTGAAGCTTACCAGTCATTAGATGTGGTGTATGCATTGGTTTTCCTTTTTCTGTCTTTTCTTATTTTATTCTCACCTGGTAATCCTGTCAGCAGGGTATCCTGAAGGATGGCCCAGTATTCACAAAGAAACCAACACAGGCACAAGCTTGCGCACATTCTATGACGTGTGGTCCTAAGTAAAAGATAATGGGCAAATGTGCTTTAGCTGGCGTTTGTGCACGCAGATGTGTGCACATTAGTGCTCATGCAAAAAAGCCAGTCTGCCTATTTAAACCAGCATGGACCCTGAGCTAAGTGCTGACTGGTCTGCAACTTGTTCCCATTATCCCATGTGACCTGATCTGCGACTCTGCTTCCTCAAAGATGATCCTGGCCTGTGGCCCCGACCCTGCTTCTGCTTACTGATTTGGTGCCTCGCTTCTGCTTCTCTGTGTATGACCTCGGCTTGTGACCTTGACCCTGATCTTGATTACCCATTTGGCACTGCTTTGTCTGGACATTACCAGACTATGCTGCTGACTTCGTATCTGTTGCCAGTTCCAGCACTCTACTACGTCCATTGAACCATCTGGATCCTGCACTCATGCGTTCCTGCATCCTCACTCTGCCTGTCATTGCCTTCAGGAGAGTTGGACAAGGTTTGCAAAGGTTGCCTTCCTCTGCTCAGTTTCCATCCAGATATGTATCCTAGAGTACCAACACTCATTCACTGTACTCTATCTATGGAGAATAAGCATTGTCACCCTAGCATGGGACTACAAAACACCCTCCCCTCCTCTTGTCCATAACATGGGGTGTTCTAAAGTACACAGAGGTTAACTGGGAAGGGCTGATTATACTGTTTGGGATTTTAATTCAGCACAACAGAGAGCACAGAAAATCATCATCATTATCAGCTCACTGGATTTCTGGCAGATGAACAGGTATGTTCTTGCAGCTATCAAACAGATATAACTAAACACTTTCCATGGAAAATTTAAAAACTCAAAAGGATGATTATTATTAGAGTTTACAATCACTTTAAAGGAGAACTATGGGCTAAGTGTTTTTGCCCATAGTTCTCCTAAGGGTCACAGGAGGACACAAACCTCCGTTCTCCGGTGACCCAAAGCTCAGTATACAGCTTGCGGTATACTGAGTCCACCGCCGCCGGGACGGATCCCGACATTACTGTCCAGATCCACCCAGCTGTGTGATTGACAGCTGGCTCTGCCTATCTAGAGGCAGAGCCAGCTGTACCAGCCCCCTTCCCCCGTCCGTTCCGCCAGTCAGCACTGGAGGGTTGGACAGGGGAGGGGGGGAATCCCTGCAGGGAGCCGTGAGTGACAGTCACGGCTCTCTGCAGGGACATGATCGAGAAGTGAGCAAACGACGCTATGTATTCGCTCACTTCCCGATGTATTGAGCCGACGTGTGACAGTTTCATTGTCACACGTTGGCTCGAACTATGAGGTTGAGTGAAAATAACTCACCTCATAGTTCTCCTTTAAAAACAGTGGTTTTTGTTCCATACATTTTCAGATACATGTAAGGGCACAATGCCACGTCAAGATGCCTCTGTATAGTGTGGTCTTTACTTCAATACTATTTGAGTTCCCATAAAAAAGGCATATAAAGAAATCTATAAATTAAGAACAGACTAATCTGGAGGCAACCCACTCCCCCTTAAAGGTACAGTGACACACCAGAAATCCAACATTTGTCAAGACAGCAGAATATTTCTAGTGTGTGACTGCAATATATATATATATA
>NW_017308458.1:147056-169351 GCF_000935625.1 Nanorana parkeri | reverse complement strand
TAAATTATACAGTATATATTTATATTCATATATAATTCTTGAAGGCAGTGAAATAAGCTTATGCTGCTTATACCGCATGCTGGTTGAGTGTATGAACAGCATATTCAGATATGAATACGCCTATGTTATAAAGCTTTCCACTTTCCACCCACCTGTCCCCATGTGTCAGCTAATAGGATGTAATGAGTATGTGCATGTCAGAGGACTGATGATATTACTGTGGTTGTGCCTGTGAATGCAACCATCCACCCCTTTTCTCCCCAGCTATCAGACCTTGCCTTGGTGTTTGCAATCAAACAGCACATCAGATGCGCCATGAAAGAGACTAACAGTAATGAGTTGTTTCTTTCTTGATTAGGGTAATATTGTTGTATTTTATCTCAGATTGCATTTTTAATATATTGTAAGAGAGCTCAGTGGAAAAGCTGCAGATATTATTAACAAAAACACAGTGGTTATTCTAAAACATTTATTTTGAAAGCTGCCCTTACACCAAAAGATGTGGTCACTCATAGGGTCAGGTCATACCTCAATATTCATACCACAATATCATATTTTTCCAGCAGGTTACATTGCAGGTAAAATCTGTAGTTACAGCTGTGATCCCTGTTGAAGGATACCTGTGATGAGTCACGGACCTGGAACAACAACGTATGAAGTATAGTCAGGGTGTGGAGTAAAAAGTCAAACTCTTAATCTGCATATACTGTTTAGGTCATTGCATTGTTAAGGTTAAGGTTGGAAATGGACATCAGCCCTGGACCCATGTGCTATGACCATAAAGTATCCTCTCCACAACATCCTTTCCTCCCACCTTAAATTGTAGTGACATGTTTAAATAAGCTGTTACCGGCTTTAAAGTCACCATTGATTAACTTGCAGATAGCGATCATGCCTTCTCTAAGGTAAATACGTTTAATTTCCATAATTGTTCCTCATAGCTGAGGTCCTCTAGACTCCTAATTACTTTTGTTGCCTTTCAATGCACTTCTTTTTTTCCAGACATCCCTTCTGTTGATGGGTAACCAAACTGGGCTGCATACTCAAGGTCATTCAGTTACAAAGTATTAAAGCCAGCAGGATAGACGTCCTTTAAAAGTCAGGAGCTACTGGATGGAGGAACCCTGAAGGAAGAGTGAGGTGTCAGGTCTGTGAACTGATGGGACGGGGGCAGGTGACTTAGAATTTAGGCTGCAGAATTTGTGATTTGTTTACCATGAGTTCAAAGAGCATCCAAAAGATGAAATAGCAGCACAGACTTTGTGTATTACTTTACAAATCATGTGGGCATTAGAACAGTAACCCTGCATCTTCCCAACTGTGCATTTTACTGGTATTGCCTTTTCATTTTCTAAAATGTTCTCTAAGCAGACTAAAACTTGTAATCCATTTTTTGTTTGTTTTAGTGATCTCTATTCAGTAGAGGGCAGAATGCTTTCAAAGCTATATTTTCAGCTGGCATTGACATAGTGAGCAGACATGCTTTAAATTATTAACTGGGCACCCCACAGGCTTGTTCTCTGCTACCCAAATGAGCTCCAGGGCATAGCGTGCAAATGTTCCACATAAAGATAATTGATCTCTGTGCTGAAGTGTGGTATCAGTGCTCGCTGACACTTTGCTGACCGCTAGATGTCCCTTGCTTTGTGCATTGCACGGAGGAGCTAATAAAAACAAGTAAATTCAAATGAATGATCAGACATCAGTCATTCTTGTCACGAGTGAGGTCCTGATCATTTTTTTTTTAAGGATCTCTGTTAAAGTCCATGAGTTAAAAGTTAACTGAAACACTAACAGCCACCATTTTCTCTTTATGAAATGTTTCCTTTTTGCTACAAAAATTGCTTGCAAATTTGATCAGGAATATATCACTTATAGGAGAGTTTATATCATAGCTCTTACTGTTTTTAGATGCAGCTCCCCTTTCCCCCCACTATGTCATTGTCCTGTTCTACAGCTGACAGGCCTGAGGCACCATGGTGGAGTGCGCTTAGTGTCGGCCGAACACGCTCTATGGCGTGCATGTGCAAGATTACACAGCGGTATCAAAGGACTGATGGGTCACTGTGTACGGTGCACTGATGATGTCAGAAACAAGATGGCACCACCCAGCAGCAACAAAGGTGTTTTGGACACTGAACACCGCTATTATGAAGAAGTATTGCCGACTTGTCTCTGACACTTCCAGGAGTGCCGAACCTCTATATGCCCCACTGCACTTAGCGGTTCCTCCTGCCAACCCTGACGTCATCACTGTATCTTGTGAGATCGACACATCAGGAACTTTAGGTTTCTGAAGACAATTCAGTCAGCAATTCCTCCTCCTTCCAGTTTTGTTTGATGGCACAGGCATCAGGAAATGTAAGCATTTTGTTTTTTTTGCAGGAACATCTGTTATTAGAGGTTTTTCTTTTTGCAACAGAGTCGCTTAAAAAAAAAAAAGATGTGCATGACCATCACTAATCATGACTTCCAATGACTCCCAGAGATCTGAAAGCAGGGAAGGCACAGACAATAAATGTTCCTGATATACATACTAGTTCTATTTCAGTGAAACCATCATTGGGTCACCATAATAGCTAGGCAGTTGGCTAATTTTTCAGATGAAGATCAGCAATGGCAGCCACAATGTTTCTCTTAGGAAAGGTTTACATTATGAAAGTATAGAAATGTTTCATCTGGACTGTAATTCACCTTTAACATAATACAAGAAATGCTAAGTTCATACACTGTATAAGAAAGATTTTTTTTTACTTGTGGAAGATTATTTGGATAAGTTATTTAAAGCACATCTCCAGGCTATCTTAATCTGTCCCCCTGAACCAAAAAAATGCATCTCTGGTTGCAATACTTACCCTTAATCTGGAAGTGTCCACCACAATGCCTCATTTCCACCACAAGATGTCCTCAGTCTTCCATTTTGAATGATTCCCAGTATCATTCAACCTAGAAGACTGAGGAAAGACTGTGAGTGCAGGGCATCATGGCGCTGCTCCCCGCAATCATCCAAGATTGCCCACTATGAAGACCAAAGGGGACCTAGCATGTGACATGGCTGGCCTAACAACATCAGAAAAACGTGAAAAACTAGGTAGTTAAAAAAAGCATTGGGGAGGGGGGCACAGAAGCCCAGAGGTCTTGAAGCTGAATAGTTTTTACAATTCATCATGATACTGTCATTCTCATCAAGATCTAACTGTGACAGTTTGATTTGGATTGATCAATTAGCTCACAAACTGAAAAGTAAAACTGATTTAAAACTAGGACAGTGAAAAAAATTGAAGATCAAATGCATTTCTTCTGAGATAGAATGCTGCTGTATGTGTCACTCATGCAACGATAACTGTGCAACTAATTTGAAATATATAGGACAATGAAAAAAATTGACAGTTACCATTACGTGAGAGGCACATACAGCATTCTATCTCAGAAGGAATTACATTTATTTGATTTTCTTGAATGTTCTATATTTAAAATTAGTTCTACTGCTCTGTATGTGAGCCACTAGATCAATCAAAATCAAACTGTCTCCATTCGGACATGCTGGGCATAGCAAGTTTATGAAACAAAGCAGGATAGGTACTTTATTCCCTGCATCTCCCAATGTTGGTCTCCCAGCATTGTTTGCGCTCATATCTTTCAACATTTCTTGTAAAATTATCTAAAAGATTAAAATTCATGTAACATCATCACTATGCTACTCTGAGTAAGGGACCCTGCGTGGCCCCGAAACATTGGGTCCTTTACTTTTGTGACACATTGTGAATACATCTAGCTGATTAGGGATTTTTCTCACTTTGGAGGGATTTCCTCTCGCTTCCTGTTATAACTGTGGGACAGGAAGTCCCCAATGGGACACAGATGGCAAAAAAATATACAGGGGTTATAACCTTCCCTTACTATATCCAAAACTGAAAAAAGGTTTTGGCTTTAGGTCCATTTAACCCTTCTCTATTCTATCTAAAACTAAAATGTGGGCTTTCACTCATGTTTGTGAGTATGATTCGGTTTTCTATTTATGTTTATTGAAATAAAAGTGATCTGCACCAGGAAAGGCGCCCCTCTTTGTGCTTATTCCCTAAAATGTGGGCTTAATACACTTGGACTCTGTAGCAACAGGGTCACTTTAAGATTGAGAATATGAAATCCATTTAAGGTTTAAATATGGAAGTGTCATGTTGCTTGGTGCATCCAACTTTACTTAGCCATACATATTACAATGTGATTTTGCAATCCCTGTACAATCTCCTTTTGATTTACCGGCTGTGTAGTGTGATGGTTTATCTAAAAAAATCTATTTAGTTAAAGTGAAACTAAACTAAAACCAGAAAATTGTGAGCAGGCGGGCACTTTATTGCAGAAGACACATGCTATGTTCACAATCTTCTTTTGAATGTTACATAGTTACATAGTTAGTCAGGTTGAAAAAAGACACAAGTCCATCGAGTCCAACCTAATGTGCACTGAGCTTCTGAGATGTACAGTGCTAAGTGTACATTCTCAGCAAACCTCTGTGCCATGATGTAATAAGTTACGTGCACATGCGCAACAGATATATATCAACCCCCCACCAGCCAATGAAGATGGCTGATGGCTGCCAATCTTCTCCCCAGCACCTGGAGGAAGACAGGGAGAAGATGTCAGCAATGCCGGGAGAGCAAGAAGAGGCAAGTTAAGTTCCGTTTTTAATGTCCCATCATGGAAGACCCTTGCATTACATAGTTGTTGATAAATGTAAAGGAGATTTTACAATCAGATTATAATATTTAGGGTCACTAATCACTATCCTAATACTTTAATATATTGCACTTAAACTGTCTTCCTATGCTAGTTCTTAAGGAGACCCTACAACATAGTTTAGAGATACGTTGTGACAAGACTCAGTAGCAGCTGGCAAAGAGCCCTTAAGGGTTACAGGATGGTAATTAGAAACATAAGATTTATACACAGCCGTCTGGCAGTGCAGGGTTAAGCGCTGTGCATATTAGTGTTGTCTTCTCAGTCTCCTGGCAACGCTGACATTACTGAGGGACGTCAGATCCGGGAGAGACCAACAGAGGCATTGAGAGACACCTGTGACAGGCTGAGACATGAGCAGCCATTGAGACGGCCACCTGAGAGACTGAACACACCACAGAGAGACTGGCACAGGTAAAGCAGAATTCTCTAGGAGAGAGTCAATGGACCTCAAGCAAGGCAGACAGCCTACAGGAGGCAGGTAATGCATCTGAGATGGGAAGTGAATTTAATCTGCAGTCGAAAAGATATTTACCCGAGTTAGAGCGTGACTGCAACAAGTTGATAAACATCACAACTGATCTACCAGAACAGAATGATATCTATTTTTGGATGAAAAGAGTCATACCGGCTTCTGATAAGAATGGTTCGGATTCTAAAAAAAAATTTTACACAAAAAAAATAGTTGTCTTCGTAGTACAAGTCATCACGAAGAAGGAACGTGAAATGATACAGTGGTCTGTCTAACAAAGAAAATAAAAAAGGAGCATAAAATAAGGAAATAGTTTTGTGAAAAAATAAAGACATATCTTTAATTCACTGACACTGTCCCTAAGAGAGAAACAGAAAGAGACAGAGGAAAAGAGCTCATGGAATAATTTAACAGATGGAGAGAGACATCTGCAGTGTGTGAAACTGGTCATCTGTGAGACATAGGGATGGAATGACACCTGTTAGACTGCTCCACAGTGATAAAAAACAGAAAGGGATTGAGTGACTCCGAAAGATGTGCCTTTTTGCACGAGAGATCTGGTGAGTGGAAGAAGAATTTAAAATACTAGATGTAACAAAACAGGGAAATAATAAAACTGGCTCCTAAAAATTTGTATTAGATGAGGTAGCAGAGGCATAGAGCCAAGAAGACAGAGCCAGTATTTGTTGCCTTTAGAACTGTCTTCAGTATTCATTATTTCCTGATAGGCGATGGTAGACGGAGCAGAGGAAAATAGACCCACAGGATCACCTTGAGAAATAGAGAGAGAGAAGGAAGGGAGGGAGGGGGAGGGAGGGCATGGAATAAAGCAGCAGCACAGACTTAAAACACTGAACAAGTGAGTGTTACAGGCAGGCTAGATTGGGAAAGAGAGAATCGTGAAAGCAGAGTTAGATACTGGAGACCTTAACCATGTAAAGATCAGCCAGGAAGGACAGATAATGCAGGACTGTTGACAACATAAAGCTTAAGCGCTTGAAATATGTAATACAGCCTGAGAGCAGATCAAGACACATTTGTTTTCTCTTCAGGAGGTCCGGCTAAAAGCATCGCACAGAAGGTTTGGCATGGGGAAGTGTTTCATGGGAACCTTCGAACCATTGAAGAAGTTGTCCACATCCAAAATGCCGTGACAAATCTTGAAGCCTTTGGGCAATGAATTCAGAGCCAGGTACGCTTCACCCCTCTCCACGGGGTTCCATCCATCAATCTTTAACAGGGTCCATCCATTCCTCATCCTCCGGTTCAATCTGCTCTGGAGACATTGGACGTGTCCTCTCTTCCAATGTCCGCCGACTACATGGAGCTCTAAACCGACTGCTAAGCGAACAGGAGAGGGAACAGCTTTTGCACTGTTTACGACTCTACCACTCTCGTAGAAATGTTTTTGACTTGGTGAGGACACTGCGCATGATTCTGCGTCCACAGGACCAGAGGCAACTTTTTCCAATGATACGCCTTGTTATCCCGCGTTCGGATCAATTATTATTTGACCAGTACACCTCAGAGGGGCTGTACATAAAGGATTTGCCTTCAGGATCTTCTGGATACAATTCAGTTTTAGGTGATGGTGGTGTGTCAGCATATAGCAACCCAATATCAGGTACAACACAGGCCTTTAACTCAACTATCCCAGGCACAAATCCTGCCTTCAGCATCCCAGTACCAGGGACAGCTCCTGCCTTCAGCACTCCAAGACAAGGAGCAGGTCCTGCCTTCGGTACTTCAGTACCAGGGACAGCTACTGCCTTTAGTACCCAAGCACTTGGTCCTACAGCATCTGGAGCATCATATCCTGGGGGACCACCAGGCTACAATAACTCCCCACCTGCTGCCATAAAGCCAGAGGTCCATCAGGTCCTACTCAAAAGAAACAAAAACCAAGAAGGACTTGGTTTCAGTATCCGAGGGGGTGTGGAACATGGCACAGGCATCTATGTGTCACTGGTTGAACCTGGTTCTTTGGCAGAAGAAGAAGGACTCAGAGTCGGGGATCAGATTCTAAAAGCGAATGGACGATCTTTAGATAGTGTCAGCCATAGTGAAGCCGTTAAGGTATGTTACTTTTTACTTGCATAATTAGTGAATATATAACTTCCCATTGCAGGGTGCCTGTCAACTAGATGAACAAACTAGAAAGTGCCTAGTGCTGAAAACAGCAAGTGGTTTCATAGTGTGCCAGGTCAGCTTGCAATACTCTGCAACACTCTACATTGTTTATTGATAGTGAATATGACTTTTGAGTTTTGGAAATCACTTTGTATAGAAAATAAATGCATTTAACCTAGATGACATGTATGGTCTACCTCTATGCATGGTTTACTAACAGTGGCTTGGGAGTCACTTGTGGCTCACAATCCCCTCTAATATTGAACACAGCACCCTTTCAGCAGGTGCTCTGTCTGTATCAATAGCTGCTCTTGGAAGAGTAAATAGGAAGAAATGGGGTAGTTCATATTATTATATTGTAATGCATATTATAATTATTCTGTTTACTGACAGGTTTACATTGATATTTAAAATAATTTAGCAGATAGCATTAGCAAAACCCTGTATCCATAGCAGCATAGCAGCATGGCTAAGGACAGCTGTTTGCATGTAGTAGATATGCCTGGTCACAGCGCACACATTTGCCATGATCATTTAGAAATCAATAACAGCTCACAGCTTCCAACCCAGGATTATGTGTTTTTATTAAATAAGCCCAATAACTGGATTGCCTTAACTTGTTATATCTGACAGTAGCTCACAGGCATAAAAAGTGGGGAATGTCTGCTCTAAACTATCCAGTTTCATGTTGTACACAAATCACTGAATTGACAATCTGCATCTATTATAGTCTATCACACTCATATAAAAAGACAGATGAAATGCCAGAGTGACTGCAACAAGAAAATACTTTCAATTACAGATTTGACCTTTTCCATGGATATTCATTAGCTGCCATGTTCCAAAGAACAGAAAACTGAAATTGGTTATAGGCTGCTTTACAGATTATGTAATTCACATAGATGTAACCACAAAGCACTTTTTTGTATAAGCACTATGAGGAGCCCTGCTAAACACTTTTAGTGGGCAGGTAATGGCAGAATGTTACAGCAATAAGAGCCTGATGCTTGGTGGATTTTGGCATTGGGTGTTTGTCTCTGGAAGCAAGTCTAAAAAGTGTCTACCCTGCTCCTTGATCCCTAACTTTAACCCATCCCTAGGCAACACTACACTTATAACCCTCCCATATAAATAACTTGTAACCCCCCATAACACTGAATGGTTAGCCTAATCTGAAAAATAAACAATTTGACCTTAAACTTAACCTTTACCTACCTAAACTGGATCTAAACTGTGGAAGCTAAAGCTGTTTCCAAGAAAATGAGGGCAAAGAACTAGTCACCAGTGTGACCTATGGTCTCCTTGCAGCTGAACCTTTCCCCATTACTGAAATACCAGGCCTTGTTCTGCCCTGCGTCTCTGTATGGAGGCAGCCATCTTGGTAAAGGGGAATTCCCCATGTCAGAACTGCCCATCTGATGGTGACCTGATGACTGGTGGAGTAATGACAATGAAGCAACTGAAGAGGTGGAGGAAGTACAGATGAATGAAGCAGAAGCAGGGAGACCCTTGCTGTGCTAGGTCATCAAGTTCAGCTTTCACTTTAATTAAATCTCATTTTGGACTGGCAGTCTGAGAAAGCAGTGTCTTAGATGATCTCACACTGCAGATGCACCGCCATGAGGATACAGAACAGGAGTGCAAATTGCTTATTCAGGAGCGATGCAAGACAAAAGGTAGATTTTTTAGGGTTAGGCACAATTAACATTTCTGAATGTTCCCTATAAACTAGCAGGCCCACCTTAAATTCCACTTCTACCTTTTTAGGAGAGATTTCCTGAGAGTGACAACAGTGGAACGTGTCTACGCATGTGCGTCGGTACAACTGCTTGTAGTCTCCGTTGGAAGAACGTTTAATAGAGCCACAATACAAGTGCACAACTGGGATGCAGGGACTGAGCATTTTCACCCTATAAGAGGAAGTGCCTAAAGAAAGACCTTCATGTCAGGGATTATTTCAATGAAAGTTACTTTTAACTTATATGAGATTTAAGTGAGTGGGTTTACACATACCTGCCAACTGTCCCTCATTTGGAGGGACTGACCCTCTTTTTGAACCAAATCCCTATGTCTCTCTTTCTCAGTTGTTTCTCCTTTTGGTCTGATGTACAGATATCTATGAAGAGATACTATTCCCCAACAAAAGTGTATTTGTGCACTAATAACCCTGTTAATGGTCTACAAAACTGGGGCATGGTAAAGGTGTGTCTATTGTCTAAATACATTGGGGGTGATTTACTAACCTAAACACACGCACGCACCAGGTGTGTGTGCATTTTTACAAAGCAAAACGTATTTATCAACCAAACACGAGCAACGTGTCACATTTTCACGCCGTTATGGCGCGTTTTTATGTATTTACGTACTGCGCGTCATGTAGCATGCGCCATAGGCTACACGCCGCTCTAATAGCGGCATGCAAGTCTCTAAAAGCATATTTCCACTAATGCCATATATGGAAAAATCATGCACATGATGCATATATAATGCTGCTTCACCTCTATGCCTACAACCATCCCAAAAAACACTTTGAAAATGCTAAAAACAGTATTCAAAAATATGGAACTTACACACCACTGACGTGTTCAGCTCTGTATGAGCCAACTGCACATGTGTGGAGGCAAGTTCACACGCTTCTTAAGCCCAGAAACATGAGCACCCCGATTCTTCACGATTTCTTGGTAAATTGAATAGCAGCGTGTTCGCGTGCGACTATTATTCCAACCATTCTGTACTATCCAGAGGTGTCTGTTTTTTGAAAGCTTATTTCCTCTTGGCAGTTTTTAAGTGTTCTCATTCCACTTATGGAGAGACTTTCATTATTTTTTGCACTACCTAAATAATGTCCCAAAAACATGAGTGCATCACAGTTTAGACAAAAATGGTTAGCTCATGCATTTACATTCCTGCATTCATCAACGCAAGCAACACAACGCAGAGCTAATTTACACAACCTTGCAATTCATGCAGGGCTTTGCACAACACACCTGCTGGGTATGTACACACTACAGAGGTGTCTAGATTCCACCAATAGATCATGCTGGGGGGGAACACACTACAGAGGTGTATACTTGTTCGTGGCGTGTTTATAAGGTTAGTAAATCAACCCCATTGTGTTGGAAGTAGTCCCGTCCTTCTCATCTCAGAAAGTAACCTGATAATTAACTATCTAACATCTAATCATAACTTTAACCTCTACCGTCTATCAAGTTAACCTTTTGAAATCTGTACTCACCTTGTAGATGCCAAAAGGATCAATCCACCCTGCACCAAGATCGATACCAAGAGCCCCCAGTCTTTGCACCCAAAATAATCTGTACTGAGATACTTCCTCTGACACCAACTAATTAATGCCAGGAAGACATGTGTGCTTGGAGAAATTCAAAGGCTGACACTGCGGGCTTCTTGAAAATTCTAGTTGTTGACAGTTATAATAATTCTCTCCTTACATGTGATGGCTGCATCATCTTTTAGCATTTTTACCCCTTATTTTTACCTGGTGATCTGCCAGTATCATTCTCTGTCTTAGGGTCACAACACTCACTCACTCACTGTACTGTATCTGTGGAGGGGCAGAGTTGTCAACCAAGGACAAGACTTCAAAACAGATATAACACTTTCGATGGTACACGGATCAGACCAAAAGGGAGGAAATAACAGAAGTTCATTGTTAGGGTTTAGATACACTTTGTCAGGGGGAATCATGATGTGTCTGTGTCCACCTGCACTGCATCATCATGACAGACACATGAAACATAGGAAGAAACACTCTTTTTGGTTCATGGCAGCAGAGATTTTTGTTTTTATTCTCAATTTGGACCTGCTAACCTCCGGCATGCTCAGGATAAGGGATGACCATAACACAGGTCCTACTTTTTTTTAACTTTCCCCTACATATGTTACAAACATATGGGCCGTATTAACCAGTAATTATGATATTGGCAGTTTAATTTTGAATTTTTTTATACTTTAAGACTGCACAAAATACGGTATACCTTTTTAGTAGAATTTGGGAGGTAGGCTTCTGTAGGCTTATTTGCAACTAGGTGTCCATTTACAACATCCCTTTCCCTGGGTAGCCCCTATATATTTGTGACTGACTTAACAGTTGTATCACACAACCTGAATGCAGCAGGGTGGCAGCTAGTAACATCATAGTGGAGTCTGGAGTGGGGATTTCTAATGGATGTCTTGCTGACAGGTTTCTAGTGAATCTTAGGGAATAGAGACATTGGATAAATGAAAACGACAATACCAGCGCCCCCGGTTTGCAGAGAAATCCGGCTGTGAAGTTCATTAGTACACCATAGAGGCAGCTCCCACCGGTAAAAAAAGACCATCGATCTGGGAAACAAAAGCAAAACAGAGCGCCTCCATAGTGTAAAAGTTTATTTGATTGGTACAACACGCAACTGAAATTGTACTTACACGAAAGCCAATGATCGCAAGCATAAAAGAAACGATAAAATACAAAATCCAGCAGGGGAAGTCTGAGGGGATCTCCAAATCAGCGTCCTCTGCTCCTGTGAGTTTAAAATGGTCTACGCGTTTCAGGGGCACGCCCCCTTTATCAGAACCTAAGGTCTCTCTCCTAAGTCCTGTTCTTTTATTTAAAAGATGACCAATCGTAAAGGTTTTGTCTTTGACAAAGGTGTTTGGGCCAATCGATACATTTTAGAGGTATCGATAAAACTTCCTGTTGTCTCCCAGCAAATACCGCAATGGGACTATATGTATGCGGAGGATATTTCTTGACTTGAATTTAAACTAATTTCCACTTGTCTGTATTGTTTCAATTAAGTCTAAAAGAAACCACGAATGTACATGAAATACAAAGTTTCCAGCGGGCTCAGACGTCAGGCAGCGAACACTAGAGCGGCTTTAGGTCTGTTTTTAGAGGATCTATATCCAATAAGCTTTCCATTTTCTTCTTGTTTTCTCTTTTTGATATCTCTCATTAAAATTAGTCTCTTGAATTCACAAACATCTATTATCCTGTAGGGATAGCTTGTTCCATACATCAAGAAATAGTAATTTTTCAACTGAATAGGTTAAAAATTAGTCTCTACTAATAATAACAGCTGTCTGCCTGTCAGACGGAAGTCAGCAGAAATCTCAATTACCGGAGATTGGCCCAAACACCTTTGTCAAAGACAAAACCTTTACTATTGGTCATCTTTTAAATAAAAGAACAGGACTTAGGAGAGTTACCTTAGGTTCTGATGAAGGGGGCGTGCCCCTGAAACGCGTAGACCATTTTAAACTCACGGGAGAAGAGGATGCTGATTTGGAGATCCCCTCAGACTTCCCCTGCTGGATTTTGTATTTTATCGTTTCTTTTATGCTTGCGATCATTGGCTTTCGTGTAAGTACAATTTCAGTTGCGTGTTGTACCAATCAAATAAACTTTTACACTATGGAGGCGCTCTGTTTTGCTTTTGTTTCCCACATTGGATAAATGTCTAAGACTTTGGGTAGCCAGAAGATAAACATTAAGCAGGGAGCATTTAAAAATTGCGGGCAGATGTGCGTAATCTAAGGGACACATATGTTATAATACTTGTGTACTCAATCAAGCTGGATTGTGTTAAAGTTTTATTGGAACATACATTGGTGCATATTTGACATAGAATGCTAAGTTTTTTGCTTTGCTTCCATGCAGACACATATATGCAGGTGGGCTTCAATCTTAGTACAAACAAGTGTTTTTTTTTTTTCAAGAGGGGCTCCCAGGGGTCCATCACCAAAAGGCAGCCTAGCAAAACCTGAGATAACCTGGTACATAAGCTGCCAAAATTGTTTGTGTACAAGGCAGTTTCATCATATATGCCAATAGGTACCTTCATCCAAGCAGCCTCTGAAACAGTGAGAGGGGTATCAATACGTATTGGAGCTTGATACCAGTGCATCAGAAAACAGTGCTTGTTGTGATAGCCAGTGATGTCTATGCCCTGAATGCTTGGGTTTTGAGCTATCAAGGGAGGAGTGGAAGAAAGGGGGCAGCCTTGTTGAATTTCAGTGAGGATGGGGAACTTGGGTGATCAGAAGCCTACATATAGGATAAATGCTTGTGTTAATTAGCATAGTTTTCCAACTCAAGTGAGAAAGTGGTCTTGAAATCCCTATACACACAAAATATAGAAAACTTGGTTCTAGGAAAGTACATCAAAAGATTTTTTGATGTCTAAGGAAAGTAGCAAGTATTCATATAGATTTGGAAATATGTATTAAATGTATAAGCCTATATGGTATATAGCCCACTTATTCTGTGGTTATATGGGTAGATAAACGTTGAGTATGTCTGGTATCCATGACTTTTGCCAGAAGTTTGATATCTAGGTTTAATAATGACACGGGTCTACAGTTAGACCAGTTGGAGTAGTCGGTTGCTGGTTTTGGCAACATGTTGTTAAGGCATCTGAGATGAATGAATCATTGTGAATTATGTTGGTAAATGCTGTAGAGAGTCTGGGGCTGATGATGTTTGTACATTTCTTAGAAGTGGCAAACAAATCTATCAAGACCTAGTTGGTTGTTAGGCTTAAAAATTGTAATTGCAGCTTGGACTTCATGGAGGGCAATATCGCTCTCCAGGAATTCTAGAAATGGTGACAGAATAGTCACTATAGTCATAGGCTTTTTGTGAGTTAAAGGCTTGCTGTTTAGAGAATATAGCTGACATGTTCCTGCAACATTTGTGTGATTTTATAATGGTAGCTACATAGGGAGCCCTTAGACAGCTGGAGCTTTATTGGTTTGTAAGACATGTCTGTTTGTTGAAGTTGTCTGGCTAACATAGTGTCCGCTTTATTTTCTTTTGAGATAAAACTTATGTTTGACCCACCTAATTTCTTGTTCAGCATAATGTGTCAGAGACAGATTTAAATAGCATTTAACAGGCCATGTCTGAAAGTCTGTACTTAGAGATTGTTTATATTAGATATAGCAGATCTGATGTTAAAAAACTTCCTATACCATTCCTGACTAAACCAAATGCCCCTTTGTTTATCACCCGGCCCCCCTCTTGACACTGCAGCTCGCAGGGGGTGGGTTTCAGTAACAGAGGCAGTGCTGCCAAGAATTACTTACATGGGAACGCTGGCTACCAATGTGAAGGGGGCCACTGATGGGAAGGGAAACAAAGAAAAAAACAGAGGTCACCAGCACTCCAGAATCATGATCAAAATGCCTGTATTGGCGTATGCTCAAATTACCACATGACAGCAATGTTTCATGGCCATGCAGTGTCCCCTTCATCAGGCTAAACACTCTGTTTTGTCTGTTTTGCCTGAGGAAGGGGACCCTGCATGGCCCAGAAACATTGTTGTCATGTGATCATTTTAGCATACGTAGGCATATTGATCATGATTTTGGAGTGCCAGTGACCTCTGTTTTTCTTGCATTGAGTGGTGCCATTTGTTTGGTACTGCAGCACCCACCAATTCATAGGGACTAATCAGTCAGGAGTGGGATGGGCTTTGGACACTGATTTGATGGGAAGGGGGCTTCTGATATTAAAGGGGGGTGGACTCTGATGTTAATGGAGGGAACTCCATTAAGTCTTTTTTTTGTGTGTGGGCCCCCTTAAAATCCAAAATATCAGACCACATATAATTTTTATATTGATGTTATTTACATTTTAGACTAGGGTGCCTCAAGATTTTGAATACCTTGTGACTAAATAAAGTTTGAGAAACACTGCTTTAGATTATGACTACTAATGCTTATTTAGGCAGCACAATAAGCAATAATGATGTGCAAAGTGCAGTAACACACAGCAAATTAGTGACATATTTTGATTGGTAGCTTTATAATTTGCATGCTGTGATTACAATTACACTGCTGGTACTAAGGGTTGCTAAAATTATTCTATTTTCATTAAACCAGATTAACCAAAGCAACTAGAATGATTTCTAGGTAAAAATGTCAACTAAAAGCAACAACAAAAAAGAGAATGCCAATTATAGTGATATTAAATATGTTTTAAGCTATTTTAAATGCTGATTAAATCACTTACAATGGATGCTGCTTGCTCATGTTTAAAACTTTTCGTTTCCTGCAGAATCAGCTGCTCCCCTAAGCACTGGCCCTGATCCTGTTTTAGGGTGGCTACTTTCCCTGCAGGGTCCTATGGAGCCACCGTTGTGTGTGCTAGTAAGCTGTGTGTCTCCAAAAACACACAGGCACAGCAAGGCAAACCACTCCTCTCCTCCCTGCTTCCCTCTCTGCTAGTACATGGTCAGCTGGAGACTATGTGATCCCTTGTGATCTTGCACTAGATGGGAAGTTCAGGGAGGCTAAGCTGAGACAGTTGGAGTCAGCTGCTTTGAAACATGATAATTTGGACAAAAATGTAAGGAAATCCTGCACTAGATGGGAAGTTCAGGGAGGCTAAGCTGAGACAGTTGGAGTCAGCTGCTTTGAAACATGAAAATTTGGACAAAAATGTAAGGAAATCCTGGGCAATGTACTGTATATTTGTTTGATCTGAATTTTTTGCTGAATAAAACTTTGAGAGTTACTGCTTTAAAGGACCCTACCTGCAATGTAGAGATGTAGAGAAAAGCCAGTCCCATAAATACTTACCCCTACTGATGCCCATTCCTCCAAATCGAGAAACATTGCCAGCTGACCACTATGTCACTGAAGAATCACAGTAGTGACATAGAGGTCAGCAGGAGAAACCACTGAGTTGCTGCAGATGACACAACAGATCAACACTTAGCCCACATTCACACCTGTGCGTTTTGTGAACGTGCGCCATAGCACTAGACATAGCCATATGCTAGACCGGTTCCTGTAGCCTCTTCTCTCCCAGTCTACGGACCTGTGACGTCATCACGTCTAATACAGGTCTATTAGACGTGAAGACGCAAAGCAACATTGCACTGCCAGAGCAGAGGGGGAGAGAGGTGAGCAGTCACTGCCGCAGGACCGAGAATCACTTAACAAAAATTGTTATGTGCCATAACAGTCATTTTTTACACTGATAGCCAATGAGAATCAAAGATAGCAGTCACATGACTGAAAATAACAACTATTTGGGCAAATATCACATGCTTTACAGTGTAGCATACAAATGGCCCGACAATATCCATAGCAGCCCACATGGCTGTTATGGGGCCTTGGGGGGTGGGGGAGGTGATTTAAATATAGAAACTCTATATGCATGTGAATATACCACATATCCATCTCCATATTATTGAGAATTGCAGAGGTTGCAGTTGAGACTGAACCTGTACCCCCTGTGACATTTCCATTCAAGAAGAGTTAATGTCCGGGGTACAGAAGGAAACTTTAGAATCATTGTTGCTAGCCACAGATCCTCTTTGCAGAATGTGCAGTAAAAAGAATTTGCTTAGCTGTATTATTGATGTATATTTATTGCCCTCAGAGCTTTTGGACATCTTGGCCAGCACTGAAATTAACTGATCTTTCGCTAGAACACCGACTTCACAGGCAATCATGAAGCCGGGCGACAGGTCATGATCCACAGCCTGACTTTCTGATAATCGTGGCACACGGCATTGGTACTCTGTACTCGTACTTGATATCGAAAAACCGGTATCGGTGTATCCCAAGCAAATATGATAGGACAGGTCCTGTTTATGGAGACATCAGGGGTCTGTCAGACCCCTAATGTCACCTAGGAACCCCAAAGAAGCTGGTGAAGCAGCAATCTGCTTCACCAGCTTCTTCTCCTGGCTGCAAGAGCCAGAGAATATAAATAGTGACACCGGAAGTGATGTAATACATATCACTTCTAGGTACAGTGATCGGAGGAGAGATCAGCAGCTAGAAGCTTGCTGATCTCCCTCCAATCGATGCGGGAAGACCCACTGTGCCGGTCCCGGGGGGACAGCGGAGCCTGGGGTCGCTGGCGGCGGCGGCAGCAGCAGAGGGGGCACACATTCTGCTGCACCGTACAAATGATCTGGCGGTTGCATAGCCGCCAGATCCCTTTTATCTGGCTGTTTAAAATGATACCAAGAACATGGCTGCAGCAACATCCGTGTTCTTGGTATAACTACTTCAGGACAGCACTTTTTTGACGCTGGGCGGTCCTGAAGTGAATTTTTTATTATGGTCATAACCATTATGTGATAGCATACATATATTTAAAAAAAAACTCTATTTTGTGTTTTTATTGACTACTATACCATCTCTTTCAGCATTTGTTTGTT
Source organism: Nanorana parkeri (assembly GCF_000935625.1). NCBI lineage: Eukaryota > Metazoa > Chordata > Amphibia > Anura > Dicroglossidae > Nanorana > Nanorana parkeri. The sequence continues at coordinate 151,828 of NW_017308458.1, read as the reverse complement.
GTGGCAGTGGAAGGGGTGGGGGGGCTTAGATTTTACACTGAGGCCCTGGGTTTTGAGATGCTGAAAAGACTAGTGAGCTACAGAGGACAGCATGATTAGATGGAAAATTAATGTTTAAAGGCGATTCCCTGCTATTTTTCCCTGACAACTTCTGTCCAGAGCTCTGGCCCCCAGTAGTCTACTGACTATGCTGAGGTCATCGCTACTGCTATGGGGAGGCCACCGGGGGACCCCATTAAAATTTTGCAAAACGATTAGTGATTATGTTACAGTTACTACTTTCAGAGAAAAATGACTCCAAAAAAAAAAGTATGTAAAAAATGTATTCTGAAGTTAGCAGGGTCTGGAGAACATCAAATGGGTAATCAGTTTGCAGAGTGGTGGTTGTCAAAGGCTGGCATTGGAAATCCAGCAATCAAGGTAAACAGCATGTTCCTGACATTTGAGTTGGGTCTGCTGTGTGAACACTGACTGCATCATTTATACAACGTATCCCCAGTTGTTTACCAGGAAACCCAGCATGCACACTGCCTTCCGGGAACAAAACTTTCAAGTCAAGTGCTAAAAGACTCTAAAACCTCAACAAAATAATCTATATATAACATATAGTGTTATATGCACTACATTGCCAAAAGTATTGGGACACCCCTCCAAATCATTGAATTCAGGTATTCCAATCGCCTCCATGGCCACAGGTGTAAAAAATCAAGCACCTAGGCATGCAGACGCTTCTACAAACATTTGTGAAACAATAGGTCGCTCTCAGGAGCTCAGTGAATTCAAGCGTGGTACAGTGATAGGTTGCCACCTGTGCAATAAGTCCATCCATGAAATGTCCTTGCTACCAAATATTCCACTGTCAACTGTTAGTGGTATTCAGTGGCGTCACAAGGGAAGTGCGGGGGGTGCGGCCCGTACCCGGGTGCCCCCAATGGAGGGGTGACACCAAAATGACTGAAAGTTTGGTGGAGGGGGGATTATGGTATGTGGTTGTTTCTCAGGGGTTGGGCTTGGCCCCTTAGTTCCAGTGAAGGGAACTCTTAAAGGAGAACTATGAGATGAGTGATTTACACTCACCTCATAGTTCTAGCCGACCTGTGACAATGAGACTGTCACAGGTCGGCTCAGTAGATCGGGAGGTGAGCGAACAGATACCGGCGTTCGCTCACCTCTCGATCCTGTCACGGCTCTCTGCCATGACAGGGGAGGGGCTGGATTCCCCCCACCCTGCTCCGATCCGCCAGCGCTGACTGGCGGAACGGACGGGGGAGGGGGCGGGTACAGCTGGCTCTGTCTCTAGATAGGCAGAGCCAGCTGTCACTCACGCAGCTGGGCGGATCTCGACATCGATGCTGTAGATCGTGGTATACTGAGCTTAGGGTAACGAGAGGACGCTAGTTTGTGTCCTCCCGTTACCCTAAGGAGAACTATGGGGAAAAGCCCTGACCCCATAGTTCTCCTTTAAGGCATCAGCATACCAAGACATTTTGGACAATTTCATGCTTCCAACTTTGTGGGAACAGTTTGTGGATGGCCCCTTTTTGTTCCAACATGATTGCGCACCAGTTCACAAAGCAAGGTCCATAAAGACATGGATAAACGAGTTTGGGGTAGAGGAACTTGACTGGCCTGCACAGAGTCCTGACCTCAACCCGATAGAACACCTTTGGGATGAATTAGAGCGGAGATTGCCAGCCCGGCCTTCTCCTCCAACATCAGTACCTGACCTCACAAATGTGCTTCTGGAAGAACGGTCAAACATTCCCATAGACAAACTCCTAAACCTTGTGGACGTCTTCCCAGAAGAGTTGAAGCTGTTATAGTGGCAAAGTGTGGGCCAACTCAATATTGAACCCTACGGACTAAGACTGGGATGCCATTAAAGTTCATGTGCGTGTAAAGACAGGTGTCCCAATACTTTTGCCAATATAGTGTATATTGATTTGTAAATATTGTTTTCTTTTTAGTGAGGCAAATACTAATTACTAATCAATCCTTTTTGGCCAGTGTTCAGTGGAGGTTTTCAGAACTCTGGCCGAAAGGATCTGAGTGTAGGCACAGAGGAGCAGCTTTGCGGTCTGCATCCGACAGAGATGCAGACCGTGTAGCTGCTCCCGCAAGTCAGGCACGCAGTCCGTGTACCTGACTTGTGAGATGGCTGCGGGCCACAAAGTACCGGCCCGCAGCCGGTACTTTGCTCTAAGGTATACTTACCCAATCCTTGGAGCTGACTTGCTCTTAGATGGGTCCTTCCATGCTTGCTCCCCCTCTGCTACAGTGGTCTAAGGTCCCTGAATTATCACGTTCTATACACTGTGTATAGGATATGAGGACACCAAAGGACATACCATCGCTGAAGCATAGGAGCATACAAGCTGAAAGGAAGCACTGTCATAGCCGACCGGCTCTGAGGATCAGGTGAGTATAACTTTGTTATTTTCCTCCCTAGACCAAAATGTGGACTTAACTCATGCATGTAAGGGTTAATAAAAGTTTAGCCCAGAGTTCTTATTTAAAAGCTTACAATGCTGTAAATAAAGGGACACCTAATGAAATGCGATGCTGGAAATATATAAAATCATAAAATCAGTCTTTAAAACCTCCTCGATATGTGTTCAAATAATCAAATCTTAAAATAGCCAAGTATCCAACTGTGACAGTAATAATAATCATAAAATAAAGTGCTAAATCCACAATTATAAAAGTGAATTCAAGCGTACAGTCCATATAATAAAATGTCTTTCTTAAAGTGGTACTAAATGCTCAGCGTTTTGTACCTTAATTCACTGCCAGCAAGCAGTGTAGCACGTCCCAATATTTGTAAATGCCGCAGTGTGGCCAAACACTTACAAACCTCAACCCTTTTTCTGCCGCTTGGTCCCAGCCACAGGGCACAGCTTTCCCGAACTTCTGGGTAGGAGAGGTACATACTGAGGACATACCGAGGGCAGAGGCGCATGCACACTTGAGGTCACAGAAGGGGAGAGGAGCAGTAGATTGCAATGTGAGGCAGTGTATGCATGTTGAGAGCACCCATGCAGGAGTGTCTGTAAGTAGAAGACAACACAGAAGCATTGGACAGTAGAACCAGCGCTGAGGGGGGCGGGGGGGCGACTTAAAACAGGTATACATGTGTTTACATAAGGTACGTTTTAGCATTAGACCCCATTCACACCTAGGCGTATTGTAATATGCGCGTCTGTCGCGTGGTTTTTTTACCGCGATTCGCGGTAAAAATGTTGCGCGACCGTCGCGCGATTCCAAAGGCTACTTGGCTGTATCCCAATGGAAAACGCCCTACAAAACGGCCCAAAGTAGTCCTGGGACCTTTTCAGGCGTGGGCCGTTTTGTAGGGCGTTAGGGACGGGCGGAAATACGGCAAGGTGGGAACGAGGGCATTGACTACAATGCAATTTATATTTTTGACCGTTTTGTAGAGCGTTCGTCGAGCGTAGAACGCCCTACAAAACGGTCAGGTGTGAACGAGGGCTTAGGGGAAACGTATGCTTTTGTGTTTAGACTTTCCATCCACCCCATACCTGTGCTGGTAAAATCACACCATGCTTGTGGTACCACCTTAAGGAATGCAGCTCCCCAAAGGGATCAATAGCTGAACAAAGGGAAGGTGGAGCATGCTGGTACATGGCATGCTGGGCCTGCCATGCTGGTACATGGCATGGTGGAGCTGCCATGCTGGTACATGCAGTTCAGGGAAGTTGCGCTGAGAGAATTGGAGCTGTTGAGAAACATGATGACATAGTGCTTGGGCGTAAATATAAAGAAATACTTTCTTGGTCATATTTGTTTGATCTAGATTCATTGTTGAAAACAAGTGTGAGGGTGTATTCACACCAGAATCGGAGCCATAATGGAAAATCAATGGAGGTGCATTGACTTGAGTATGCATAGTCCATTGAGTTATGTTGTATTTTTTGGGGGGGAGTATTTTTCTTTTTTTGGTTTGATGTTTACACTAAGCTTTAAAAGATATTGGTTCTGCTTTCCATTGACACGCAGTTCACACCAGTCGTTACGTTGCCCTGAAAAAAGTAGAGGCCGCGCTACTTTTTTTCAGCGGAGGGCAGCACAAAGGAAATGCAACACAACGGACTGGTGTGAACTGCTCCTATTCACATCCATTCATTTTCAGATCTCCTTGCATTGGCATACGTCAAAAAAACTGATGCTAACAGGTCTGGTGTGAATGGGGCCTGAGAGTTTAATACTAATTTAAACACCAGGTTTTGTGTTGTGTTATTTTTACACCTCTGTATTTGTCACATTGTCATTTCCTTCCTAAAAAAATCAAGCAATTGGAGTACTAACTCCCTAAGGAGCTGCTGGAAATTTTGGATTCTCCAACCCTTCCCAGTGGTGACCACCCTTAACTGGACCCAACAGCTCACCGGCACACTAGCAGTGATAAGATGGGTTTTGTTTAAGCAGGAATAAGACCTGTAAAGGTGGCCATACACTGTACAACCATCGCAAGACCTTAGTCTTGCGATGGTTGTAAAGTGATTAAAAAAACGTACGATCTGCCCATCTTGGACAGGCAGATCGTACTCTCGATCATCGCAAGCCCGCCCCCCTGAGGGGCGGGCTTACGATGACTGCAATGAGGGGCGGGCTTAAGATGACTGCAAACAGGCTGTGTGCGCGACAACTGACGAACCGGCCCGTTCGTCAGTTGTCGAACCAGCAGGCCACTAACTCGCCGAGAATCGTACGATTCCCGGCGGGTTTTCTAGCCTGCTGGTTCGACGGAAGAC
>NW_017308458.1:123674-145462 GCF_000935625.1 Nanorana parkeri | reverse complement strand
GCAGAGCCAGCTGTCACTCACGCAGCTGGGCGGATCTCGACATCGATGCTGTAGATCGTGGTATACTGAGCTTAGGGTAACGAGAGGACGCTAGTTTGTGTCCTCCCGTTACCCTAAGGAGAACTATGGGGAAAAGCCCTGACCCCATAGTTCTCCTTTAAGGCATCAGCATACCAAGACATTTTGGACAATTTCATGCTTCCAACTTTGTGGGAACAGTTTGTGGATGGCCCCTTTTTGTTCCAACATGATTGCGCACCAGTTCACAAAGCAAGGTCCATAAAGACATGGATAAACGAGTTTGGGGTAGAGGAACTTGACTGGCCTGCACAGAGTCCTGACCTCAACCCGATAGAACACCTTTGGGATGAATTAGAGCGGAGATTGCCAGCCCGGCCTTCTCCTCCAACATCAGTACCTGACCTCACAAATGTGCTTCTGGAAGAACGGTCAAACATTCCCATAGACAAACTCCTAAACCTTGTGGACGTCTTCCCAGAAGAGTTGAAGCTGTTATAGTGGCAAAGTGTGGGCCAACTCAATATTGAACCCTACGGACTAAGACTGGGATGCCATTAAAGTTCATGTGCGTGTAAAGACAGGTGTCCCAATACTTTTGCCAATATAGTGTATATTGATTTGTAAATATTGTTTTCTTTTTAGTGAGGCAAATACTAATTACTAATCAATCCTTTTTGGCCAGTGTTCAGTGGAGGTTTTCAGAACTCTGGCCGAAAGGATCTGAGTGTAGGCACAGAGGAGCAGCTTTGCGGTCTGCATCCGACAGAGATGCAGACCGTGTAGCTGCTCCCGCAAGTCAGGCACGCAGTCCGTGTACCTGACTTGTGAGATGGCTGCGGGCCACAAAGTACCGGCCCGCAGCCGGTACTTTGCTCTAAGGTATACTTACCCAATCCTTGGAGCTGACTTGCTCTTAGATGGGTCCTTCCATGCTTGCTCCCCCTCTGCTACAGTGGTCTAAGGTCCCTGAATTATCACGTTCTATACACTGTGTATAGGATATGAGGACACCAAAGGACATACCATCGCTGAAGCATAGGAGCATACAAGCTGAAAGGAAGCACTGTCATAGCCGACCGGCTCTGAGGATCAGGTGAGTATAACTTTGTTATTTTCCTCCCTAGACCAAAATGTGGACTTAACTCATGCATGTAAGGGTTAATAAAAGTTTAGCCCAGAGTTCTTATTTAAAAGCTTACAATGCTGTAAATAAAGGGACACCTAATGAAATGCGATGCTGGAAATATATAAAATCATAAAATCAGTCTTTAAAACCTCCTCGATATGTGTTCAAATAATCAAATCTTAAAATAGCCAAGTATCCAACTGTGACAGTAATAATAATCATAAAATAAAGTGCTAAATCCACAATTATAAAAGTGAATTCAAGCGTACAGTCCATATAATAAAATGTCTTTCTTAAAGTGGTACTAAATGCTCAGCGTTTTGTACCTTAATTCACTGCCAGCAAGCAGTGTAGCACGTCCCAATATTTGTAAATGCCGCAGTGTGGCCAAACACTTACAAACCTCAACCCTTTTTCTGCCGCTTGGTCCCAGCCACAGGGCACAGCTTTCCCGAACTTCTGGGTAGGAGAGGTACATACTGAGGACATACCGAGGGCAGAGGCGCATGCACACTTGAGGTCACAGAAGGGGAGAGGAGCAGTAGATTGCAATGTGAGGCAGTGTATGCATGTTGAGAGCACCCATGCAGGAGTGTCTGTAAGTAGAAGACAACACAGAAGCATTGGACAGTAGAACCAGCGCTGAGGGGGGCGGGGGGGCGACTTAAAACAGGTATACATGTGTTTACATAAGGTACGTTTTAGCATTAGACCCCATTCACACCTAGGCGTATTGTAATATGCGCGTCTGTCGCGTGGTTTTTTTACCGCGATTCGCGGTAAAAATGTTGCGCGACCGTCGCGCGATTCCAAAGGCTACTTGGCTGTATCCCAATGGAAAACGCCCTACAAAACGGCCCAAAGTAGTCCTGGGACCTTTTCAGGCGTGGGCCGTTTTGTAGGGCGTTAGGGACGGGCGGAAATACGGCAAGGTGGGAACGAGGGCATTGACTACAATGCAATTTATATTTTTGACCGTTTTGTAGAGCGTTCGTCGAGCGTAGAACGCCCTACAAAACGGTCAGGTGTGAACGAGGGCTTAGGGGAAACGTAGGCTTTTGTGTTTAGACTTTCCATCCACCCCATACCTGTGCTGGTAAAATCACACCATGCTTGTGGTACCACCTTAAGGAATGCAGCTCCCCAAAGGGATCAATAGCTGAACAAAGGGAAGGTGGAGCATGCTGGTACATGGCATGCTGGGCCTGCCATGCTGGTACATGGCATGGTGGAGCTGCCATGCTGGTACATGCAGTTCAGGGAAGTTGCGCTGAGAGAATTGGAGCTGTTGAGAAACATGATGACATAGTGCTTGGGCGTAAATATAAAGAAATACTTTCTTGGTCATATTTGTTTGATCTAGATTCATTGTTGAAAACAAGTGTGAGGGTGTATTCACACCAGAATCGGAGCCATAATGGAAAATCAATGGAGGTGCATTGACTTGAGTATGCATAGTCCATTGAGTTATGTTGTATTTTTTGGGGGGGAGTATTTTTCTTTTTTTGGTTTGATGTTTACACTAAGCTTTAAAAGATATTGGTTCTGCTTTCCATTGACACGCAGTTCACACCAGTCGTTACGTTGCCCTGAAAAAAGTAGAGGCCGCGCTACTTTTTTTCAGCGGAGGGCAGCACAAAGGAAATGCAACACAACGGACTGGTGTGAACTGCTCCTATTCACATCCATTCATTTTCAGATCTCCTTGCATTGGCATACGTCAAAAAAACTGATGCTAACAGGTCTGGTGTGAATGGGGCCTGAGAGTTTAATACTAATTTAAACACCAGGTTTTGTGTTGTGTTATTTTTACACCTCTGTATTTGTCACATTGTCATTTCCTTCCTAAAAAAATCAAGCAATTGGAGTACTAACTCCCTAAGGAGCTGCTGGAAATTTTGGATTCTCCAACCCTTCCCAGTGGTGACCACCCTTAACTGGACCCAACAGCTCACCGGCACACTAGCAGTGATAAGATGGGTTTTGTTTAAGCAGGAATAAGACCTGTAAAGGTGGCCATACACTGTACAACCATCGCAAGACCTTAGTCTTGCGATGGTTGTAAAGTGATTAAAAAAACGTACGATCTGCCCATCTTGGACAGGCAGATCGTACTCTCGATCATCGCAAGCCCGCCCCCCTGAGGGGCGGGCTTACGATGACTGCAATGAGGGGCGGGCTTAAGATGACTGCAAACAGGCTGTGTGCGCGACAACTGACGAACCGGCCCGTTCGTCAGTTGTCGAACCAGCAGGCCACTAACTCGCCGAGAATCGTACGATTCCCGGCGGGTTTTCTAGCCTGCTGGTTCGACGGAAGACGTGCGACCGTACAGTAGAAACGGTCGCACGCCTTCCGTACACTGCACGATTCTCGTACGATCGCGGGATTTCCCGCGATTCTCGTACGAGAATCGTGCACTGTATGGGCACCTTAAGGGAAGTGCTTGGTGAACAGTTTGAACAATGATAGGGTTAACCTGATAGCACATACTGGAATAAGAATAAATGCAGCAAAGTAAATACTCTAATCCACCTAGCTGCCTGTAAATGAGCCCTAACAAAAAGCACTTGGCGAGCGAAAAGGAAAACAACATTAAGACCCTAGTAGAAGTTGTACCCGAGGTCAATATCCTATTAACATAAGATAACACAAATAATCAGGACAATACTCAGGCACAAAAAACATTTCTTGCCCATAACAAAGCAAATATTCAACAGTCTCTTTGTAAATGGAAACAGTTTAACTTTTTCCTGAATAATTTCATTAATGCTGAACTCCAGGCAATCAGCTGATTAAATAAATACAAGGCTGCAATAACACTTTCACCACCAAAACCATTATTGCATTATTTTGTACACGTTAAAATGCACATTTTAGGCCTAAGAATTAACTAAACCCCCCTGTCCAGAATTATATATTTTCTGAAAGCATGGACCCTGTAAAATAAAATAGCAGCATTTGCAATTTTTTAAAATAATAGTGCAACTGTTAATCAAGCCAAATTTTCAGTAAATAAATGCACTTAAATTATTTTAGTGCAAAACAAGACAATGTAATACCCAATTTTTTTTTAAATATAAAATACAAGGTTGTGCCAAGTAAATAAATACCCAACATGCCAAGCTTAACCATTTCATGGCCTGTAAAATGGCAAAAAACGTCAGTACCACAAATTGTCAATAGGCAATGCTTTAAAAGCCTGTATGTCTCTCGTCTAAAATTCACAGTTTAGACGAGTTAACTGTGAATATTAGCCCTAGAGTTACTGCTTTCACTCTGGCGTACATGGCGATACCTAACATGTGTAGTGCAATCACTGTTCTCGGATGTAGCCGCACCCAGTGCGGGTTTGCGTTAGTATGCAAGTGGGATTTCCCACACCTGAATGAGTGGCACATCAGTGCCTGCCTTCAGTGCAGTGCGATCTGCAAAAATAGTGCTTGCAGCATTTTTGCAGATTGCACTGGACTGGAACGCAGGGACTAATGTGCCAAACGTTCAGGTGTGGGAGATTGCACTGCAGGCGGGGGGCGTGGCTGAGATGCCATTGACTTCAATGCAGTGCCGTGCCCTCTCTCGCCCCTGAACGCAGGAAGCCGGCTTGGGTTCTGATACAGTGCGTTCCAGAGGCTGACCACTCTGGAACTAACTGTTTGTGGTGTGAACCAGCCCTTAATGTTACCTTTGCAGCCCACTGAAGCTGATCATGTACAGATCATGCTTGATCAGCTTCTTCCTTGGCCTCTCTAGTGGGAAATGACAGCTGAGAAACCGGAAGTGATAACATCACTGTCGCTTCCGGTTTCAGTCAGCGAGGAGGAGATCAGCAAATGGATGTTCGCTGGTCTCCCTCCCCTCTTCACACTGACACCCACATTTATCGGCTCCTGGAAGCAATGAGGCAGCTTTACAGCTGCTTCAATCGCTTCCAGTGTAAAGCCGACAACTGGCGAAGTCTGTTTACAGGGGCCCACTGCTGCCGATGTATGACATACGTCGGTGGCAGCGAAAGGTTTAATTTGTGTCTTTTATATGTGCCTAGAGTTCAGTTTTAAGTAACACTTGCAGGTCTTGTCCCTCTCCCAGTCTGTAACGGGCAGTAAAAGGAGAATCAGTAGACTGATGAGCTCCTCTCTCTGTCACTCTTCTCTCTCCTCCTCTCAGTCTGTTTCTTGCTAGCACAAGAGTTCTGCAGCAAAACTGACTGGCTCCTTGTACTGCTTCACCTTCTCCTAGTCTAACCTCTGCTGTATAGGAGATTGCTGATACAAAGTCAACACGGCTTGCAAAAACAAAATACATTTAATGATGTTTTAATGATTAGATTGCTGCATTAATTTGCCTCTTTTATATTTGCCTGAGTTCACTTTTTTTTTTTTACAAGCTTGTGCAGTCTATAAACTCCATTGTATATCTATGTATATCCCTAAACTAATAAGCTTTTAGAAATGTTCATATTCATGTGGGTTCCATATCCATAAGCCATTTGCCCCTCCAGTGAAGCCTTCCCCAAAAACTCCTAATAGTGTGCACAGGGGGGCTGAGAACAAGGATGGCAGTCACTGTGCTGCGTAGGGCAATAATCCAATGGCTGGTTTGAAACAGCACACGGGACATTATTCTTGAGTATTCTGGTCAGGCTTCACTAGAGGGGCATATGGCCTATGGAAATGGAACCCACATAAATTAATATTTTTACAAGCTTATTAGTTTATTGACATACTGTACATGCGGCTTAGGGACTGTATAGGCTATTTCTTTTTTAAAAAGTGATCTAACCTTTTAACTGTGTTCAAGATACTGTAGATAGATAGATAGATAGATAGATAGATAGATAGATAGATAGATAGATAGATAGATTTTTTTTAATTAGGTACTGTTGTTACTCCTGTGGGAAAAGCTGCAGATTGTATTTTGAAATTGCATTTAAGAGCCATCATGGCAGCGTGACTACTCGAGAGTCACAGAACACGAGGGCATTTTATTCCACAAACAGCTGAAAAATCCAATGTCACAGTGTTGTTGTTGGCACAGCTTCTCGACGTATTTTTTTCCACCTTAATAAACAAATTACGGTGAAGATTTGCGCAGTCTGTGAAGATTGCTTCCTGTGATGACTTGCGCTCTATGAGCCAGCTGAGCCAGCCCTGTATTTTGCCAACATATGACTATGATTATAATGGTGGTGAAATAAACATGTCAGCGCCTCCCAGCATGTAGCGGCTTTCCATTCCCATTTACTCTGCATCCAGGCCTGAACAGGGTTTTTTTTATACATCGCCACAGAGATAGGTCTATATTGAAACGCTGAGATGTCATTAACTAGCACAGTAGGAGATGAAAACGTCAATCGTTCTTGGGCTCTGTTCTTGGGATTGACCTCAGCTTCATTGTCAAACAATTTTTCGGCCGGATCTATTATTCCAACACACATGCCACAATGTGCATTTTTTGTTCCAAGAATTACTTAAAATCTCTAAAAATATATATTTTTTCTATAAGCAGAGGACATGCAGGAGAAAAATATGTAATTTGCAGTTTTTTTTTTCTATGTTGCGCAACATTTGGGCAAACCAATTGTTTTAAACGTTAAAACGTACATTCAAATTAATTTGAGTGCACACAATACATAATGCAATCTCTTAGTGTGTCCAGTAAATATATACCAAATACCTCCAAATCATGTGCGTAAGTAAAGGGGTGAACAACTATGATACCCATAACTGAAAACCCTTACAGTTCATCAATTTAGGGCCCATTCACACCAGATGCGTTGGGGCTACGTTAGCTGTTTTTCCCAGTGCAGCCCCAATGCAAGACAAAGCAATTTGCCTTGTCACAGATGGATACCATTAACACGGCTGTGTTGCAGTGCAATGCGGTGGTGTGCACTGAAAAGCATGCAGTACTTTTTTTTTCAGTGCAGTGGCTTGTGACACGGAACCCCCGCCTTGCACGCTGCTGTCCCCGTAGAACTAAATGAACTAAATGAAAAGTTCTAAAACAATATGTAAAAAAAATACACAGTGCAATGTGCCAGAATTGGCGCATCAACACTGTGCTGACCACCACACACTAGCCGCTGTGCGATTTACTGCAGCCGCTGGTGTGAATGGAAGCTAAGGGCTATTGGAAATAGTGGCCAGCGCAGCCCCAATGCAAGACAAGGCAATTCGCCTTGTCACAGATGGGCTTGGTTCACACCACTATGCTGCGATAAAACACGGTGGTGTGTGCTAAGAAGAAAGTATGGCATACTATATGTTTAGCGCAGCAGCTGGTGTGCATGGGCCCTTAGAGTTAATCATGGTTGGCAAACATATAATCAATGATCCCACTCTAGTGTCTGAGGTAATACCTAATATGCGGTACTCAATCGGCATTTATGTATGCACTTTTAGGTGCACAAATTTCCGCGTATATGTGCTTGAGGGGATGGGGGGCCTTTAAATTTTAAAAAAACGTTTATTATATTACATTTTTCTTATAAACAAGTGTAACCTTTTTTAGCTTAACTTTATTAATATTCCAAGGGGGCTGACAAGAATAGGTGGACCTATAGCTCTGCAATCAGCAAAGCGTAAGCTCCCTGCTGATTAGAGAGCTCTGAGTCTGACTCAGCAGGGTGTGTGTCTTGTTGGTTATGTGTTTAGATGAAGCACTGAAATGTTGAGGAATGCCAAATTAGGTTTTACTTGCTAAAGGTGGCCATACACTTTACAACCCTCGCAAGACTTTTGTCTTGCGAGGGTTGTAAAGTACTTAAAAAAACGTACGATCTGCCCATCTTGGACAAGCAGGTCGTACTTGCGATCATCGCACACCGGTCCGTTCGGCAGTTGTCGAACAAGCAGGCCACTAACTCGCCGAGAATCGTACGATTCCAGGCGGGTTTTCCAGCCTGCATGTTCAATGGAAAACGTGCGACCGTACAGTAGAAACGGTCGCACGCCTTCCATACACTGCACGATTATCGTATGATCGCGGGATTTCCAGCGATTCTCGTATGAGAATCGTGCAGTGTATGGGCACCTTTAGAAGGACATTATATCAAAATACAGCATTTTACAGCATATAGAACTTCCTGTATATATCATAGATATAAGCATGCATATAGAAAACTAGCATAGACTAGACTTGTACTACAGTGCCATCTAGTGCTCAAAAGACACAACAGTACATCAGAACGTCAGTAATACAATTAGTGCATATTAGCTTATGTTGTTGAATTTCCAACATGTTGAACCTCTGCAGAGAGACCACTGCTGTCATGCAGAGGACAAAGGTCCTTCTCTGCAGCATCTTAGCAGGGGACAGGCTTTTCTACTCAGGAAGTAGCTGCTTCCCAAGCATAAGAAACTGTTAAGGTGCCCATACACCTTACAATTTATCTGCAGATTTTCTGTGGTCAGATGGAAAAAGTGCAACAGATTGGCCCAGGTGGAGATTCCTCTATCCACACAGTTAAGTGTAGATGGAGGAATCTGTTGCACCTTTTCCATCTGACCACAGAAAATCTGCAGATAAATTGTAAGGTGTGTGGGCAGCTTTAGACTCTGGACACCTTTTGTTTTGATGCACCTGGAATGTAATTTGTCGATTCAAACTGAAAGTTCACTTGGGCTATAGCTGAGAGTGATGAGTACATTTATCTTCATGTGTAATTTAATCTCATAATACTTTTCTCCTGAAAATGTTCACTGTACATACAGAAATACAGCTTAGGTTTGGAATCATTATATTTTCATATGAAATGACCATTTAATTGCTTAAAGCATTATTTTACCATGAGTCCTCATTTTATCACCTCAAAGCATTATCTCGTCACTTACTCAAATGGCTTCTCTTTCTGCCGACTCAATGGCTCACTTATCATCACCTGGAAGCTAGTGCAACTTTGTGGTAACATGCAATACATTTAGACGGGCACCGTAACGCACAACTACAGTAGATGCCCACAAACTCGTGATGCAGCAGATCTAAACACATGTGGTTCAATAAAAGGGAAAGGGGCAGTGGCGTAACAATCACCATAGCGTTCCAGACGGTCGCTATGGGGCCTGGGCACAGGGGGGCCCGGCCAGGGCATCCCTCTGATGCCGTGTGGGCCGCCTGGGTTGCTATGCCATGTAAAGGTGCTGGCTGTCACTGACACAGCTCAGGCTCAGCAGCGGCGTTTCCCCTCATAGCCGCTGCGGAGCTGTGTCAGTGACAGCCAGCAGCTACGGCAGAATAGGCCAGCGTTCGCAGTGAAGGAGGCGGGGCCTGCCTAAGAGCAACCCCGCCTCCTCTTACATCCCTGACCAGCAACCTAAGAGCAGGTGGGGCCAGTGGTGTAAGAGGAGGTGTGGGGCCTGTCGATAGAAGAGGAGGCGGGGCCTGTCGGGGACGGAAGAGGAGGCGGGGGCCCCGGCGACCACGGAGGCGGACAGCGCTGATAGGTAAGAGGAGTGCAGCCCATCTGAGACCCTGCAGAGCCCACTATAGAGAGTCTATGGTGGGCTCTACAGGGTCACTCCCAGGTGGGCTGTTTGGTATATCAGGTGGGCTCTGCAAGTGGCATAACTAGCAATCATGGGGCCCCATACAAAATTTTGCTATGGGGACCTGTGATTACTAGTTACGCCCCTGGAAAGGGGCATTGCTGTGCATTGGTAGCCCATTCTAAATGAGTGAGCTGACTTAACGCAATGAACTTTAACATGCGAAATACTGCATCGTAATATTAAGGGGGCTTAAGGAAGCGTGATAACCTTTCTGAATTGACTTTTACATACAAAATACCTAAATCAAAATCTCCACAATATAATGTGCATGCTGGAAGTTCATCTGAACCTTGGGGTAAAACCATATCGAAGAAGGGACCGGACAGGTTCCGCAACGTTGCCACGCATGGTGATATGACCTGCATGAATGAATAAAAGGATTTTGTTTTGAAGAAAACCTGGAGTGGTGGTGACAATTTTTCTGTTTTCCAAAAGAGAACTAGAGCCAAAAAAAAGGTCTGGCTTTAGTTCTCTTTAAGCTTTTCAGTACATAAACCGACTGGCTCCTTGTGCTTCTTCTGCCTTTTCTAGTCTGAGCTCTGATGTACTGAGACTGCAAGAGGCTGATACCAGGTCAAATGCAGGTACTTTCCCTGCTTGCATTAAACAGTAATACATTTAATGATGAATTAATGACTACCAAGCTGAATTCATTTGTTTACTTTATAGATGCCTGGAGTTTAGCTGTAAAGTGTATGTCAGGGGGGAAAAAGAAAAAAAAAACATATGCAAATAGATATCTGCAATGCGTGTACATTTCCCCATGTTTCATCACATTAAAGAATCTGCAAGTACAGAAAAATTTGTTAGAAGTGCAGTTAGCTCCTAATTTCTGGGCTGACAACACACAGCATTTTGTGTGGAATGCATGGTGTCAGCCTTGCTGAATCACACCCCTTTTTCACAGCTCCATAACATAAGGACTAACTGATCTGTAGACCCAAGACAAGAAGTGGGAGGGCTAATCCATCTCCTTGACATGTGTGTACAGGGCACAGGACAGCTAATTTCTGGCAAGATCAACAGGTATTTCTTTCACTTATTGAACAGATATAACAAAACTTGTTCCAGCGGTATAATAAACAGACCAAAACGGAGCAAACAAGAGCAGGTTATTCTTAGGGTTAGTTCACACCATAAGCAGTGTGTTCCAGTCCGATTCTGGGCGGAACACACTGCTTTGCATTGCGGCCGGCTCACTTTTTTGCCGGGTTGGAGGGGGCGTGGCAGGCCATTGAAGTGAATGGCCCCCGTAGCCACGCCCTCCGGCCGCAATGCGATGGCCCGCATGGGATCGCAAGGCACATTGTGCCTTCAGTGCGGTCCGGTGTGATCAAAATAGTGCTTGCAGCCCTTACAGGTTACATAAATGTTGAGTATCTCATGGATATGCAATTTAAAGCTAAATCTTAAGGCAAACATTTATTTTCCCCTTTATTTGTGGCGACAGCAATCTTGGTTCCAGTTATCAATATGTCAAGTGACACATTAAGAGTTAGCTGTACTAAGGTAGAAGATCCTGAAAGCCTCAGTGGGGGGGTTGGAGGGGGAAGAGAAAATATAGCACAATTATCAGTATTTCTTTCATTTTCCTGAGCAGTTCACCTGGGAATTAAGTCCTTTGGGGTTCTGTTTTTTTTTCAGCTGCTTTTCATATGCTTTTCAAAAGCCGACTATTGACTTGTATTACCTTTAACTGCTACCGTTTTAGATCTGGTGAAAGAGTGGCTAAGGAATACAGCATTAAAAGGAATTTAAAGTAAGCCTAGTAGTTAATTGAATACACGCAAATTAAAGTTACTGCCTAACAGCATGCACAGCAAGGTTGTGCCTATTTATCACAGTACTCGCAAAGCCCCTGAAATTCCTATGTAAGCACTGGCTTTCTTCAAAGACATACCCCCCACCTTCCCATCTCTACCTGCACATTGCAATGCTAGAGCTTGGCAATAAGTCACGGAGATATTAAATTCTGTTGTGTAAGGTGCAGAAATGCTCAGAAAAATCGAATTGCCTCTAAGTGCGTTTTTGACTAGTTTAGGAGGCATTTGGCCATACACATCAGCCTGCGGGGGGCTGAATGCCAAAAAAAATCTAGATTCTAATCTTAGCATGGATGGGGGAATCTCCCCTGCTGACCTATTGTATTCTGACAGCAGCAGTTGTAATGCTGTCAAAATACCTGAAGAGTTACTATAGCTGATTCCATTGGTCACGGTTTGGCTTATTTTTATGGAGTTTTCAGACCAGCTCTGTCAACAACAGGTGATATGAAAACTGTCGAAGGGAATAAATTCGACGACAGTATAGCCAGGTAAAGCTCTGCCTACAGCTATTAGAATGTCTTGTTAAATTGTATGCTGGGAGCATGCTGTTATTATTACAATGTGAAAAAATCAGCGATAGGCGCACACCCGAACCCAATGCTCGGTGTGTTACAACATTTTTTATTTTTTTGGTGCGTTAGGTAGCCAATTCCATTAATGCAGCGAATGTTTAAACCCTACATTTTTGGGTCCATATACAGTATTTTTAAATGGAAGCGCCTGAAAAAATGAATAGAAATACATTTTTTAAAAGCATTTTTCAGGCGTTTCTATAGAAGTCTATGGGAACAAAAATGTATAATTCATCTCCAAAAGATGCTCATACTACATGTTACAGAACATGTATTGGCTTTTTAAAGTGTTTGGAAAGCTTTAATAACATGAAACAAGTGCCATCTTTTTCCACCCATGTGAATGAAGCCGGTGATCAGATCCAATGCTTGCTCTTTGGCGAAGACATTTGTTTGCATGTATTAAGCTGGACACCAGCAGAATTTAATTGAAATTTTTTTTTTAAAGAAGTTAGTTTTATTTCCTAATGGTTAATGGGTTCAAATCGATGATCGTTTTTGACCGTAGTGTGAAAAAAGGTCGAAAGAACAGGATGGAATTTTTTCTCGAAAGGACGAAATTCTGACAATGAATGTGGATTTCCTTTAGCCCTCGTTCACACCTGAACGTTTTGTAGCGCGTTCTACGCTCTACAAAACGCTCAAAAATATAAATCCCATTGTATTCAATGGTCTCGTTCCCACCTTGGCGTATTTCCGCCCGTCCCTAACGTGCTACAAAACGGCCCACGCCTGAAAAGGTACAGGTACTACTTTGGGCCGTTTTGTTGCGCGTTTCTATTGGGATACAGCCAAGTAGTCTTCCGAAACGCACGATGGTCGCGCGACAGATGCGCATATGCAATACGCCTAGGTGTGAACGAGACATAAGAATCATTGAATGATGTTCCACTGGTCTCTGATAACATTATCGAATGTTCTAAAGAAAACAGTATGAAAACAGTGACATGTTCATTTTAAAGCTGTAACAAACTACTATACAAACAGTTGAAATACATATATAAGAACAATGTTGCCTGGTAACTGATTTTTATAATTCTGTTCAGCCAAATATGTGATCCAGGTACCCCCTACTAGACTTCCCTGCACACTATGCTGCTTTAAATAATACAGCCGGGTCCAGGATCTTCCACAGGCTGTAGCAATAAAGGAGCAATAATACACTGATGAGCTTCTCTCTGTGCCCTTCTGCCCTGTAAGCATTTTCCCTGTAAACAGTAGAGTCTGAGTACTGCTAAGCATAGGATTACAGGAGGCTGATACCAAGTACTTATACAAGTTCTGTGTAAAAATAGACTGAATGATCTTTTCAAAAAACACATAACTGGATTAAATATTTTTATCAGGGCATAGTGTTCAGCTTTAATGTTTAAGAAGTGTTCTTTTGTACCTACGTAATAGATCTAATTAAAGCCAACTTCAGAAAAAACTTGTCAATCAGTCGTGGTAGCTATCAAAAGGAATTTTTAAAGCGTATACCACTCCAATGAAAGGAAATCCACACCAGGATTTTGTTTAGCTCACCAACATCCATCCCTAAGAACTGTCACTCTTTGAAAATAAAAAAAAGATAGTATATGGAGTCCAACGTTGTTTTTCTTGCAGACAAAGTTCTCTGCTCCCACTCTGCCATCTTGAATGGAGATCACACGCATGCGCAGACACACCACAGGAAAACTCAAGAATCTCCCTGGCAAAGACCCACAGCACAGGGATCTCATGTGTCTGCGCATGCGATCTTGGGGGGTGTGCCGTACTGACGTTGCCCTTCTCTAAGTGAAGTAAGAAAAAATAAGATAGATTAACTGTTAGAATTTATTTCCTGCAATTGTCGAAGACGGGGAGGGGAGGAGGAACATGAAGAGCAAGATGTTTTCAGCAGTGTAGATCCACATGACCCTTTTTACAATTAAAGCCCCTAGAGGATTGCCCAATACGTCCCCATACCCCTTTCACCAGATTGACAAAATTCTTATATCAGTCCTATTAGTTACCAGTATGACTAAAAAAGATACCAATAGCCCCCAGAGATCCAGTCCCATACAGCCATCATTTGGTTCCTATACTAGTATGGATACCCCCAGTTACCCTCAAGAATCCAGTCCCATACCCTCATCATTTTATTCCTATAGAAGTATGGATACCCCCACAGATTCAGTCCCATGCCCCTATCATTTGGTTGCCATAGGAGTATGGATATCCCCAGTTACCCCCAGAGATCCAATCGCATACCCTCATAATTTGGTTCCCATAGGATTATGGATACCCCCAGAAATAAAAATGATATACTGTTGATCTATAGAGTTAAAGGTCAACCCAATTACTAAAATCTCATACAGGCTTTAACATATTAATGTCATTTGAAAAGTGAATTTCAATACCTCTCAAACTGCAGTTCTTTAACCCCTTCGTGACTGACGACGTACAGTGTACGTCGCCAGCATTGGGGCTGTTTAAACAGACTTTTGTCTTGCGATGGTTGTAAGGTAATTAAAAAAACATACAATCTGCCCATGCTGCAATGCGCACACCGGCTCGTTCGGCATTTGTCTCCCGAGAACGGAACTAACGCGCCGACAATTGTACGATTCTCGGCGGGTTTTCAAGCCTGCACGGGAGACAAAAGACGTGCGACCGTACAGTAGAAACGGTCGCACGCCTTCCATACACCTTGCGATTATCATACGATCGCAAGATTTCATGTCAACGTTCATATGAAAAATTTGGTCACAACATCTGAATGAATGGCTTTCTCAGATGAAAACCACAATTAAAAAATGTGTTGTTAGAATTTTGTTGGAGAAAAATGTTCCATCCTGCAACTTACATTTTTTCATCACTCTGGTGGAATTTACTCCATCTACTATTAGAAAATCTGAACAAACTATTTTTTCAGACAAAGTTCTACTGAAGTATATCCAGATTTACATGTACGATATTTTAACTGAGCTTATCTCTGCAGTCCAGCAGTGTATATGATCTACAAGAACCAAAGTATGGTAATAGAAAGCAGACAAGCAAAATGAAAAAGTCTTGTCAAAATGAATTTCATGTAAATGTTATGTTGGTAAATGTTAATTTACTGACAACAGG
This sequence comes from Nanorana parkeri, assembly GCF_000935625.1. Classification (NCBI taxonomy): domain Eukaryota; kingdom Metazoa; phylum Chordata; class Amphibia; order Anura; family Dicroglossidae; genus Nanorana; species Nanorana parkeri. The sequence goes on along the minus strand of NW_017308458.1, from coordinate 130,275 downwards.
CTATAGTTTCATTTACGTATGAATGGGTGACGCTATTTACATATGAATAAGCCACGGCTCATTCTCCCCAAAACATTTCCGTGCGTCGCTAGAGTGTTCAGGTTTCGCTGGATTAAAAGGTGGCAACCCTAGCTATAGTCTTCCTTTAATTTATGCAGTAACACAAGAGGGTGAATTGTCACGTGTCACATGTGCTTATGGCTGCATTCATTCAAAGGGCGGCTCCACCTAGCTGGTCTTGATAAGTTTAACAAGTGACAACAACTCTCTTGGTGCGCCTGGCATTATTAGCAGGTTTTAATTTTACAAATCATGGCTTTGAAAACCCAACTCGTGTGGGGATGGGTAGCTCTATGATGTTTATGTTCTGTTCCATAAATTCGTCTCATTATTTATCTGCTGTGACAATCTTCTTGCTGCATCAAGTCATACATTGTGGTTTTAATTGGATCAGCGGTGTTTAGCATCCAGAGGAGAGCCCCTGTCACTTTAATTGGTCACGATTGCTCATCTGATTAATCCAGAGCAGGGAGCAGACTGTTTGTCAGTGTGTATGGGGGTGGGTCATTAATCCCTGTGAAATGTGGGCCTACAGGGACACCGCGTGTCAGGTAGCTTTGAGAAATGAATATCAGCTATGATTTCATACAAAAGAGGGCATTATGAGAGTTAATTGTGCAGCTCACAAGGTAGAGAGAAAATGTTCATCATGCATTTAATAAGCCAGGCTGCAATGTACGAACTGCAGTCACCAATGGCAACCAGGATCAGTACTTTGTGTACAATTCAAACAAATCTAATAAAAAAATCCCTTTTCAGGCTTGTTGAGACCACCTGCTTTGGGCTCTGTTGCTCAATGCAATCTTAATGCAAGGAGAAGGCAAATAGCACTTTTTTCCCCAATAGTGCCAGTTTAAATCAATGCCCCGCATTGGTGTGTGTTGGAAATAAAATAGAACACATTACTTATTATTACAGCACGTTGCAATGCGTCATAACACACAAGTTACCCTGTGCATAAAGAGGAACTTTACCAGGCTAGGGGAAAAATAAAAGTCAGCAGCTACAAGCACTTTAGCTGCTTTTAGGAAACACATGTACTGTACTGTACTGTAACGTGCTGTACCACACAATCGCACCTACCGCATGTTCTGGTGTGGGAGGTGTGTTGCATTGCAATTCATTTCAATGGCACTCCAAAAGCCACCTCTCGCCCACAGTTCGATCACCAGAACACGCAGTAAGGTAATGCCGTACATTCCATTGCAGTGGGATTTGGGTCACGACTTAATGAGAAAGGACAAATGTGGGTCCTGAGGTTACACAGGTAGAGAACCACTGTTCTAGATGGTAGGACAGCGTCAGCACCAATTCAGAGGTGATTTGAGGATCTACAGCCGAGTGATCCACAAATAAGATACATTTCTGTTAATAGTTAAGGGACTTGAATGCATTTTTAAGATTTAATTCCTGAGTTTAGTGTGACTTTAATCAAAGCTTTTTGTTCTGTTTGTATGTTTTCATGGCCTGGACATGACTGAGGTACTAAGGAGCGACTGCTGTGGATGTTGTCCTGGATCCCTGATAGCAGCAGTGTTCATGGGATTGTACCTATTGATACCCATCATACCATAACAATAAACCTAAATAATAAAGTAAAACACAACAACAATTGTGGAAAAAAACTATAGACCACAGCCCCTTTATTGGGTTTTAATGGTAACGGGAGGACGCTAGTTTGTGTCCTCCCGTTACCCTAAGGAGAACTATGGGGAAAAACACTGACCCCATAGTTCTCCTTTAACCAATAAATAGACTTCAACCTTTATTACCAAACTAAACCACTGTTAACCAAAAACAGACCAGCATGCCTAGTCATCAATACTCAAGCAGCAATAACTTACAAAAACCAAATTACCATTTACCAACCACTGTCCACCCACAAAGTGGGCGACATTACCCCAAAAAGATTGACTGCGACAAGGGGAAAGTAGAGCAAAGGGGAGGGTGGGTGAAGAAGCAGGTGAAAAGATCCAAAAGGAATTGTGAAGATAATCCAGAGGTGAGTCCAGCTGGAAGTCCTGAGGAAACTGCTGACACTGTCCAGGGACAGGAGTGACTATAGATGGGAAAGGTTACACTCATTGGTCAGCTGTTTTCCCGCCAAAAGTCTGTCACCAATCCTGTGCTCAGCTGACTGAAGGTCTGTCTAGCATCTGAGGTAAATCTTCCTTGCAACAGCAGGCAGCTTGTAACCTGAAAGACAAAACAGAAAGAACCAGCAAAGCAGCCCTAGAGAGAACTGTACTTAACAGTTACCCCACACCTCTATTACATAGAATTAGTTTTAAAAAACACATGGGTTATAGGGACGACACTTTTCTTATTTTGCTTTCGTGGCCCTAACATTATTCAACGGCAAGTTCTAATAGTCTGCTCCTCGGCAACAATGGCGAGACAAAAATATTTGTCCTCCTCTACTGTGGGGGGTGGTCAAGATGTTCGTCCTGAGATTCCATTGGAGGCGAGAGACCTGTTTAAAGTATGGTCAGATTCAAATAATCTGAGTGCCAGCACAGTCATAGAGCCTTGTCCATCCAGATGGATCCTTCACTTAGGTGCAGTTAAAGAGATTTTCACTCTATCCAGCTTGCCTTGCAGCATGCTGGGTGGGCAGGCTTCTACTGTTAAGAAACTGTGATTCTGCAAAGGCCATCTTGTAAATATTTGATTTACTTCTGTAAAATGTGTGTTCTGGCCATGCTTTGAACTGTGCGCCATGAGTATGATCTGCAGAGGAAAGCCTGTCAAAGCCCTATATCTTATGTCTATCTGTAAATGTCAGTGTGTCTTTCTGTAATATATCTAGCACAGATAGTAAGAGGAGCTCTATCCTGGGAATTAAAGGAAGTTTGTAAAGAAAGCAAGAAAAGGATAACCAGACCAGGTTATGGTTATATGGGACAAAGGGAACCAAAAACCCCTCCACTGAACCAGGACGAAGCAGAGCCATAAAACCGAAGTTATCCACAGATGTCATTTTGATCTAAAAATTAAAGGTTTTATTTTTATTACTAATTTCAGGATTGTGGGTGGGGTCAAGCAAATCATTCCTTCATGCCCCTGTCTTGCCATCTGTACAGCCAGACCTGCTGTTTTACAGTACAGATGCAGCCTACATCAGTGCAGTGCATGGAAACAATGGCCTCTATGGACTTGAGAAGCAATGAAGTTATGGTGAGGTGGGACAAAAAATAACAATTGCCATTTCTGGCTTACGGAAGCTATGTGGTTGTCCTATTCGTCCTTGCTATCCCACCTAGAGAATCACTGAACAAATATATTTTGAGATTTTATTCATAACTTATTTGTAATTATATGTACTTTTGGCTGAAAGGTGGAGTTACATTTGAAATCTCCATCTGTTTTGCTAAGATAAAAAGACTCTGTGGAATCCTGCAAAATTACAAAAGGCCTTAAGTTATGTGCACGTCCAGCATTTGATTATCTCTTCTCGTAAACTGAAATCATTTCGAGCATTTATGCTCAGAGTCCATCATATAACTGATAATGTTACTACTTGAATGTGAGAAAAAGAGAGCTTACACTCTGCATATGTGGAAGAAGGTGAGTGGTTTCATAACTTACTGGATATTGTTGTGTATGTCAATCAATGTGTATCATGCCATCTTAATACACGGTTAAAATAGATGTAACTTAATGAAGTTGAATTTGCTCATTTACGGTGTATCATAAACAATTGCCATTTTATAAAAACAACAACTTGTTTTTACCTTTTTTTATCATCCATTATAACATCTAAGTGCTGCTGATCTTTGCAGCCTTTACCTGCATTCGCTCTAGTAATGGCTCCTTGGCATTTTTCAGGGTAGGTTTCTTGATGATCATAACAGTGACGTCAGCTTGTAGTCTCTTTCGCAAGCCAACGTGACAGGGGGACAATGAAGAGACACAATTGGGAGAGAGCATTGCCACCCTATAAAAGGAAGCCACTGAACAAGGACCTACCTGGTGGGATCACTGGTATTATTTTATTGAAAACTGCAGATTTTAAAAGATTAAATATGACTTTCAACATTTCTTTAAAAAGTTACATCTTATAAGGTTCCGTTTTGAAAGGGGCTCGCCGGATCCTGCTTGAAATCTGCAGAACCTGAACTTAGCAACAAACCACATTAAAGTCTAAGGTGGGGGAGGCAAATCTTAATACTAATTTCTGGCAATTTTCAAGGCTAATAGTCAAGCTATTGTCAAAAAAGGGCTTGGGGAGTTGGGCACTGCCATGGGGAATTAGAAGAGAAGTAAAGCCAAAACTTTTTTTGGCTTTAGTCTTATTTTGGGTCAAAGAAGTACATTTACTAATGTATTAAACACTTTTTATCACTTATTTTATAAAAAAAATAAAATAAGCAGTGAGGTCCAGCGAAAAAAAAGGCAGCTCAGCAATAACTGCCTGATGCGCTCTAATTACCCCAAGCTAAACATTATAATCTAAAATAAACTAGAAAATACTCCAATTATTAGGAAAAAGTAGACAATTGAAGAGCTAGCTATCAATTTAAGCGTGTTTAAAGCTATTTCAAATGTTGCGTTAATCATTTACAATGGATACTGCGTCTTCATGTTTTAAAAAGTTTTAGTTTCCTGCAGAATAAGCTGGTCTGTGAGCACTGGCCCTCGTATCCTTTTTAAGGTGGCTCCTTTCCCTTGCAGGGTCCTATGGAGCCATCCTTGTGTGTGCTAGTAAGCTATGTGTCTCCACAAACACACAGGCACAGCAAGGCAAGCCATTCCCTTTCCCTCCTGCCCCCCTCTTCTCATTCCTCCCTACAAGCTATCAGATGGAAGGCTGATAGAGACTTTGATGTCCCTCGTGGTCTTGTACTGGGCTGGAAGTTCAGGGAAGCCAAGCAGAGAAAGTTGGAGCTAGCTGTTTGAAAACAAAATGGGGGGAATTTATCGAAACAGGAGCAGACAAAATTTGGAGCAGATTTGCACTGCAAGCAATCAGCCTCTATCTCTCATTTTCAAATATTACATGAGAAAACTGAAGAGATATGCTGATTGGTTGCAATGGGCAACTGCTCCAGATTTTGTCTGCTCCAGTTCTGATAACATTCCACCCAGTGACTGTAAGTGTTTGGGCAAAACTGTAAAGAAACATTTTGCTGGACAATGTATATTTGTTTGACCTGGATTCATTAGTGATTAGAGTGTGAGAGTTTAATACTACTTTAAGCATTGTTTGTTGAAGTAGATGTAAGCCCAACTACTAAAATCATATATAAGGTTTAATGTTATCATTTTGATTTGCCCGCTTTTAAATAATAGGTGATGATACTGTTTGGGCACATTGCGCTTTGGGGTGATGATGCTCTGCCCCTGTCTCTCACAATCTTTTGCCTGTAAATCTCCATGTCACATGCTCTCCCAAACTATAAGCTTCTGTGCTGATGCACATTGCCCAGGCATATTCCACTATTGCTCCACGAAAATGGAAGGTCCACTCTGTCAACAGCCCACCACTCCCCAAAGTAAAAAAAAATGCCTTTGGTCTCAGTCTTCACTTCAGTCAGGTGTGGGCATTTTCAAAATAAAGAAAAACACTTACCTTGACCCCCGCTTCCAAAGCGTCCTAGGGCAAGTGCCGGACTGCTTCCACCTGGAATAGCTGGACACTCTAAATCCTGCTACAATACACCCCTGGAATGAGCTGCAGTGCATTTCAGCATTCTCGTGCCCATCCATCCCAGATGGTAGAGGTTAGGCTTGGTGGCTTATTAGCAACAGCTTTATTTTTAAATCACCTGTGCAGACGATTTGACTTTGGGGGCTTTCAATAGCGCAAATCTTCTATTCTAATGGAAGGTTCACTGGTCTTTTAATAATGCAATCCTTCTATTAACTTTCATGAAATTAAAAAAAATATATGCAACTTGTTATTACTATAGTGCAGTGGTTCTCAACATTCACGTACACGTACCCCTGGGTAGTCCGTTTGTATAAACTGTACCCCTCAGTGGGGGTAGGACAGAGAGTGTGGCTACTAGGGAGCCATGTAGCGTGCTGTGCCGAATGATAGATGTGGTCAAATTGCATAAACAGAAGGCAGGGCTCAAATGCCACTGTGTCAGTGGGATGAAGGAGGCAGCTAGAAGGCTGGGCTGGGGTGCTCTTTAGGGTATGCCATATTGTAGTGCTATGTTCAGTGTTATCTTGGGGTCTCTGTTACACCGGATTCCCTGGATCTTGGACTTCTTGCACTTAAGAGAAACGAAGGGCACATCACTCATCTGGGGACTAACTGAGATGTTGGCAGCTAGAACTATAGAATGAGTGCTGGAAAATGCAGCAACAGGATTACTCCGCAGACCTTCTACACACATTTATTCCCTGACTCCCCACTGCCACAACTTTTTTTACACCATTCCAAAAATATTTTCCTATACCCCTAAATGTGCTCCCAACTACCCTTGGGGTACCCAGGTTCCCAGGTTAGTAACCACTGCTATAGTGCATGTGGATATGGACAGGCTGAAAAGAGGCTGCAAGACAAAAATATTTTACCCCCCCCCCCCCC
>NW_017308458.1:117148-123636 GCF_000935625.1 Nanorana parkeri | reverse complement strand
TACTTACCCCCCCCCCCCCCCAGGATTATCTGAGACACACAGAAATTTGCTACCTACAGGACATTCAGTAAGGGTTTGCATCTACTTTAACAGATCTGCCAGTGCCTACAAGTCCTCCACTAATCTCTCCATGTGCACTTTTTCTCAGCAGCACCCCCTATGCTTTCCCTATCACAGCTAATGCACACTGTCAGTATGGCTGCTGTGATCTCAGCCTTTTGGGCCCCATTCACACTGCGCGATTCGCAAATCGCGCATTTGTCGCGCAATTTGCATTTTGCGCGACATCGCGCAAATGCTTGCATTGAGCAAGCGAGAATCGCGACAAAATCTGCTTCATAAAGGGTCCTGCTGTAGCGACACACGACCCGCGACAGCAGGACCCTTTGCCCCATTGGAAAGCATTGAAGAGCGATATCGCGCGGTAAATAGCCGCGATATCGCGGGAATTACCACGCGATAAATCGCTCAATGTGAACGGGGCCTTATAGTGAGGGGGCTGGCTTATCCAAAAGTCCCCTTCTAAGCCAGCTGACCTAAGTATAAAGGCCAGGCAGTGCGTTATGGTTACTATGGTGAATTCCTGCATTATTTTGCTGGGTCCACAAACCTCGAATATGCAGGAATCGCTGCAAACCCATGGTAGCAGCAACCCCAAACCCCATCCTTATAGATTATTTATGTACCGGGTATGTAATACTCTTGTAATTACTCTGGAACAGCTATGAACAGTTAGACTAAATCAGAATATTTTTTTTTTTTTTTATTCTGCTGGATAGTACTTACAGCAAACCTATAATTATGTCTTCCATTATTATTCTTGTGCAATCAATGGCTTTGAAGGCTGAATATGCATTTTAACCTGTGGCTTTTAATAGTATTTTATGTAGGCTGCATTATGAGACTTTATAGTGAACACAATGTATTTTCAAATGAAATATTCCCTTCTTAGACAGTTGTCACAGGAACAGTTGTCCCATTGGAAGATTTACCCTCATCTTTTGTTCCAAGAACAAATTTTGGAATTCCTATTCCTTCCAAATGTACACATGCTTTAAAACAGGTACTCCATTATGTACATGTTACATCTCAAGCCCATTCTAGTAGCTGTCTGAGGCTTGACTTTGAGGAGAGAAAATTGAAGGGTCTGTGTCCCAATGCAGGGTCAGTCAGCCAGCAATATGAGCACTACAGGGCTATATACTGCTCACTGGGGTGCTTATTATCAGGATTTTCCACAGTGCATCTTGACTGCTGCTCATGATTATTGTGCTCTGAAGGTTGTGTATCAGCCCTTGGCTTGGAATGACTTTGCTAACACTTGCTGTACTTTTCAGTCACCTTCATCCTTAATTTACTTTTTTATATTTTCTTTTTTAATATATCGCTCATTTATGTTTCATTGGACTCCTGAAGCTAAAGAAACATGAGCAACATTTTATCCATTGTTATTTATTTCCATTATATTTCCATATAATATAGATAGGTCAGAAGAACTTGCATCAAATAACTTGAAATATACTGTGGGGAATTTATCAAAACTGGAGCAGACAAATCTGGAGCAGTTGCCTATGGACACCAATCAGCTTCTCTCTTCAGTTTTTTCAGTTATGCTTTGAAAATGAAAGAGAGAAGCTGATTGGTTGCCATGGCCAACTGCTCTAGATTCTGTCTGCTCCAGTTTTGATAAAGTCCCCTCACTGTTTATATCCACTACCACAGGACTGCATATACCGTAAGGTACAACCGCACCAATGACTAGGGCATTAGGGGTAAAGGAAGTAGCACCAAGCTTAAAAAAAATTACAAACTATAGTAATTTTTTTCTTTAGTTCAATAAGCCTCATTATTCAGGTGTGCCAAGGGAAGCATGATATCCAAATACAGTGCAACACCTCCAAGTTAGGCCTTTGCAAGGTCACTTCAGCCTTTTCTGTATGGATAACAATGTGGAAAGTATAGACTATAATGCTGATTGGTCAGACATCCCATTCCCAATCCAAGGGCATTAAAATCTGTGTCCATAACAACCTCTACTTTTCTGGAAAGGCTTTCCACAAGGATTCTAAAATGTGTCTTTGGAAATGTATGCCATTTACCCAAATGAGTATTGGTGAGTTCAGGTACTGATTTTGGATGAGAAGACCCAAAGGTGTTGGATAGGAGTGAGCTCAGGGCTCTGTACGGGTCACTCAAGTTCCTCCAAGCCAAACCCGCCAAAACATGTTTTTATGAATCTGGCTTTGTGCACAGGGGCACAGTCATACTGGAACAGGAAAGAGTCCTAAACAGACACAAGGTTGGAAGCATGCACTTGTCCAAAATGTCTTTCTATGCTGTAGCATTAACAGCACCCTTCACTAAAAACCTGAACTTAATAACGTGGAAGTTTTTCCACATAACTTTGGCCTTTGTTGGCCAAAGCCAGGACTGCCGATAGGGGGGTAAATTGGGTCAGTAAGGGGTCCCTGGCCCAGCATGGGCTGCCAGTGGCCCGATCATTTCTTGTGGCACCTGTGAGGATCCTGCAGAAAACTTTCATAGAGCATTGAAAAGGAGGACTAGAGTAAGGAAACTCTGGGCCACGACCACTGATTGGAGGAGGCAGGGACTGGGGGTGCGGACTGCCTATTCAATTTTCTCCACAGAGAGGAATCGCTTTGTGTGCATGTGTGTCAGCCCCACCTGCCTAATCATTGCCAGTGCTTCTGCTCCTTAAGACCCCGGAGAGCCATGGCCCCAGCTGACACCATGGTCCCCTGTGTCTGGATTACCTCCCCTTCCTTGATCTATTTATCTTGCTGCTGGCTTCCATTCGGTGGGGCTCCCAAGCAGGGTCGGATCCAGAGTCTAGTCTCGGGGGGGGGGCACTGCCAGAAAATAAGCCCCCCCATCTGGCTCTTCCACTGCTACTGTGCCACCCCTTCCCTCTCTCACTGTCACCAGTCAGCCTTGCAATTTCACTATCGGCCTTGCAATTTATGTTAACATTTTTTGGGGACAGATAGAGCTTTCTTTTGGAGGTATATAATCACCACAGGGGGGGGGGGGGGGGGGTGTTATTTTTTTTACTATATAATGAAAAAAGTACCGTAAATGTAAAAAAAAAAAAAAAGTGTCCCTGTGTTCTGTTGCTGTCGCTCGTGGTATACTGAGCTTTGGAGGACGCTAGTTCTCCCGTTACCCTTAGGAGAACTATGGGGAAAAACCCTGACCACATAGTTCTCCTTTAAGGGTTGTCAAGACACTCGAAAAAAAATAAAAGTATACATACAAGCACATTTTCATGCCTTCTTTATATATTTCACAGCATGTCAAGAGTAATACCTGTCACATATGACAGGTTTGCTTTAAGCTATCAGAAGATCAAAAGATCTTATCCAAAAGGCAGAGAGCTATCAGTTCACCGTGTAGCTTAACAGAATAGAAACAGTATTAAAGCGTGGGCAGTAACTTCAGTTTATAGAACCAGCATTGAAGGTATAGAAACGCATCCAATCTTAACAGCTCATTTCTAACTGCACAAAGTTGCATGACAGATAACTGAACATCTTTTAAGACTTTATTAGTATTGATTTAAACAGCATACAAATGTAGTTTGACAGGTTTATGGTGGTTAATCTGTAGATTTTATAGTTGGATCATGATGCGAGAATAGAAAATGGTTTCATTGGGTGCAAACAGGGTATTCTGATCAGCACACTCAGTCTTGAAGGGCCTCTTAAGATTGCTTTTATCCTTTATAGCAACAGAAGTTGTTTATTGTCAGTGTTCCGTTTGATGCTTCTGGTTGTATGATGTTTGCTTGAGTGTCCCCTTATGAAAGTTTTCTTCAAGTCAAGGTCTTTTTGTTTTAGACTAGTGAATAGAGCTGTGTGTTTCTAAAGTGTGATGTAAATCCACATTAAAATGAAACTTGATATTTCAGGCTTGCATAGTTTTAGGGGAGCAGATTATTATGCCAGCTTCTTATAACTCTACATGACTAAAATAGGGAAATACCTACACTGAAACCTTCATTTCTGACTAGCTCATGTTTGTAAATATAAGCACAGTGGATAATGCAACTTCTATGGGGCCCAAAACTCGCTAAACAATGTTTGATAACGTACAGAAATAGCTTGGTAAGAAAGCAATTCGTTTTCTGTCACACCAGAGGAATTGGGGCCACTTAATGGTTTAGCTAGGGGGCCCCGGACGAAATTCTAAAGCCTGGACTTTCAGACAGGTGTTGGTCACATATTTTTTTGAGTTTTATAAGAGAAATCAATAAAGAATAAATAAAAATGTAAAATATTGTCTGCGGATAAGATGGAAGCTTAGGAGAGATCAGAAACTACTGGAAGTTCTGGAAGTTGTTATATCTAAATGGATAAACTTCAATTTGGAAAGTTTTATTGCAGATAAAGGTGAAAGAAAGCCTACATGATTTTGTATGCACTTTTTTTTTTTAATTCATTAGTGCTGAACTGTAGGAACTCAAATGCAGATACAGTATATCTAGCTTTCACAGTCCTCCACAAATCCAGTTTGGTATGTCTAACCAGCAATAACCCAGCCATTTACAAGAAATCCTCTGTTTGCTATTGTCCCCTACTGACAGCCTATACATGGCAGCAGAGGAAGGTAAGTGGCTGCAGAGAACAGAAGTGCATGTATGAGTGATCTGCATGGCCACCAGCACACCCCCAGTAATGGACAATACTAAGCACGGATAATGGAAAAGAACAGAGAACTGCTTCTTATGTATTTATTACAAGTATTTGTATAGAGCTGTCAGTTTACACAGCGCTTTACATACTGCACATATACATGCCTTATCAGTTGCACTACATGATCATTGTGGTCATTGATCATGTCCCTAAGTTGCTAATGGAAGTTGATAATGCTCTTCTATTGGTAGTTTAAAAAACAATCTTTTTGTATAATCATTTGTTGAGGATAGTATCAATATTATTTATTATCACATAATACAATATCTGATAATAAATAATATTGATACTATCCTCAACAAATGATTATACAAAAAGGTTTTTTTGATAATATAATATAAATAATTATTTTTTGGTGTCTCTTGCCTTAAAAATCCAACTCCAGCCAAAAACGTTTTTTTTTTTTCTAATTTTGAATAGGTAGGGGAAAGGTTAGAGTAACATTCAGGGTTTTATTTCCATCTATGTATGGACAGAAATTAAAGGGATGTCTCTCCAATGGGGACACAGCCGAATCAAATACACAATTTTAGTAGATTGAGGAAGGGTTAAAACCTCTTACAATGCTGTAATTGCTGTCTGTGCTGGTGACACCTGAAACCTTAGTTCTTGTATGGGCATCACAAGGACAGAAAGTGTGGATAAATACCCCCACACCTTAATCTAAGAACAGTTTTGGCTCAGACGTTGTGGTGAGATACTCTTTAAACTGTGCAGTGGCAGTCATGCCCAAGGTCTCCTGGACTAAATTTCACTTGGGACAGAGGTCATCTTCAAAATGGTACTCATGCTGATGCTCATGACAGACATGGACAGTCGGACATGGCCATTACAGGAGGCATTTTGATGAGAGCAGCAGGAAAAATAGGGTTAGCCTCATAAAAATGGTGCTGGTTATGGTAATGTTCATCAACATGCCTTATCGGTTGAACTACATGATCATTGTGGTCATTTATCATGTCCCTAAGTTGTTAGTGGAACTGGAAGTTGATAATGTTCTTCTATTGGTAGTCTAACAATGCTATGCCTGCCACCAATGTTTATGGAGCCAAGTGTTGATACTTGGCTCCATAAACATTGGTGGCTGGCATAGCATTGTTAGGGTGGAAAAATTGGTTTGTGCATACATGGCACCACCAACATTTACTGGGGTTGAAGAAGGGGTTCCTCCGGGAGAGGAGAAAGAAAAAGAGTGAAAGCATCCTATGTTCCCACCCTATGAAGCCGCTGCCACACTTCTCTACAAGTGCTGTTTCACACCTACCTGAAGGAATGGTCAATACCGAACCGTGGAATGCGTTGATGGTGTACCTATTTTCCATGTTTGAGCCAATAAACTAATACACTGAACAAAACCACATCTCAAACTCCTCCCTCAACTCCAGACGCCTCTGCTCATCTCTTTCATGAGAAAAACGTCCTTTTTTGGGAAAAAAACATTACCGCTACTCACTCAACTTACTGAGGATGATGGCAGGGGCCACATTTGTGTGGACTATATTTAAAAAATTAATACTTCTCAGGACCTGTATTTTCTGTTTTTTATTTCATACCGTAAACATGACATGTGGTGGAGGGTTTGAAAAGTAGTTTGTAGTTTGTTTGAAGGCAATGGGAGCAATGTATGTCCAAACACCTTTTAAAATAATATATTGTTTGTATTCTTAGATGTAATTTAGTATTATTGCTCTTTATGCTATTAATATATCATTATTTTTTTTGTTTGCTAACTTGTGTGATATTTATCCAACTCTATGAGATACATGGGGTATGTGT
>NW_017308458.1:111794-115841 GCF_000935625.1 Nanorana parkeri | reverse complement strand
TATATATATATATACACACACACACACACACACACACACACACATACACACACACACACATATACAGTACATATACGCACAGTGTATTACATGTTCTCTTACAGCTTAGATCGACTGCTTCCTTCTTCTCCTTGCCATTTTACTAATTTAGTGTGGTGCCTTAATATGTATTCTTTTATTTAGAAAAGTTTAACAAGCTTCACACACAATAGCCTTCACTTTCACACACACACACACACACATACACACACACACACATATACAGTACATATACGCACAGTGTATTACATGTTCTCTTACAGCTTAGATCGACTGCTTCCTTCTTCTCCTTGCCATTTTACTAATTTAGTGTGGTGCCTTAATATGTATTCTTTTATTTAGAAAAGTTTAACAAGCTTCACACACAATCGCATTCACTTGGCTTTGTTTTTATCTTTGTAGCGTTACACATTCTCGCTGCTTTACTTTCAATAGAGGAAGCAATCATGCAACCTCTGAGTTTAACTCCTTGTAGCTAGTTGGTTTATAGTTAGCTTTCCTTTCATGCATTGAGTTTATTTGTGCTCTATTTGTTCATGTGCCATACTGCGCAGGAGGGTTTTATGAAGTGCTTGTTTTTATTTATCAGTTCTTGAGGGAAATAAGAGCAGTAGATCGTTTTCCCTTCTACACATTTGATATAAGCTGTCTTTTTTCTTATGCTCTAAGTTATGCAGTTTTAAAAGATTTCAGTTATATTTATGTTTGTATTTTAATTGCTGTTTGTGATCTTTTTGTTGTTTCTATCACGAGGCAGTGGGACAAAAAGGTTAAAAAAAAAAAATCAGAGTTGATGATCCACTTAATCTTTTTCTGCCATCACTCTTTTATGTTTCAAGTGAGATGGTCAAGTTTTAGGATCAGCCCTAATGGACCCGTAAGTTAGCAGTTAGAGCACATAGTGGAGTAAATGTTTTTTTTCACTTTTGTTTGCATACAAAAAGCTCATATCAAAGCCAACTAGCGCCAGGCTCTTGCAATGAAAGTTTATGAACCGCATTGTATGTTTTATTTATCCTTATATGTTCTCCTATAAAAGAGTCCTTAAACAAAGGGATCAGTTTTACTTCTCCCAGTTGGTCCAATTGTCTTTAACCATTTCCTATAAAGAGACCCATTATAGGAAATGGTTTCCTCACCCCAATATTTGACATGCCCTATGGAATTTTTAAGAGAATTTGTTTTATTTTGCCCAACAAATCTTTTAGAGGAAGTAATGCCCCCCCAAGACTGGTATATAGACAACAGTTTGATAATTTGGCACCAACTTGGTCAGATTTTGAGAATTTACAATATTCTGCAATCACAACACTTTTTCAGTTCAGTTTACTTGTGGCGGGCCTTTAGACCGTATGTTTTTGGACCTTTAACTCTTAGTATGGCTAAAAAGATTGCAGGGCACATTTTAAGGCTAAGCGCCAAGCAGACAATTATAAAAAAATATGAATGCAATTATTATTAAAAAACATGAAATATACTTTTAAATTCAGCTATTGAAAATATCTGAATTTGTTCTGATATCTGCCGCATGCAATCTCCTGTACAGTACAATTATTGGGCAGCAGGAGAAGCCAGTCAGGTGTTTTCATACAAATATGCTGACAAGAAACATGCTGATAGGAGGAGAGAGAAGAATGGATCGATGTGGGGCTGCTCCTTCACTGTTCAGTCACATGCTGGGAGCTGTGTTGTGACAAAGCTGTATTGTTTAAAGAAGAACTCCAGGATTTTTAAATATTAACCCTTGCAGATGGGCTACCTTTGTACTGAAAGGGTTAAGTGCTCGAATTGTCTGGGGCACATGTATCAAACTCAAGGCCCAGGGGCCGAATCCGGCCCACCAGGCCATTTCCTAGACTTCTACTTTCAGATCTAGGTATTAAGTTATTATTAAAACCAGTGATAATCGAATGCAGAGGCAATTATGATAAAGATTAGATACATTTATATAGTCTTACAGATACCTTTGAGGGCAACCATAATGTTGATGCGGCCCACGATTACATTGAGTATGACACGCCTGGTCTACGGGGTGAAAAAAAGAAGAAATACTCACCTGATCCTCGGCCCCACCAGTCCCTACAGCCTCCTCTCCCCCAGGTTCCAGAGGTCTAAGGACCCGTGATATCATTAAGTCTAATGCAGTCCATTAGGCGTAAGGATGCCGAGGGACATACCACAGCCGGAGCAGAGGTGAGCAATCACTGTCGCAGGACTGAGGTTTAGGTGAGTGTTTCTTCTTTATTTGCACCTCTGGACCAAAATGAGCAGTTTACCCTTGCAGTGCGGGGGTCGCCTAAACGCAAGGGTTAATTTTTTTAAATCCTAGAGTTCTTCTTTAACTGCAGTAAAAAAAGTCAGGTCACTAGTAAAAATTAGAAGCTCCACATGCAAACTTTGAGAATCAATTACTCCAAAGTGTTTGCTGCTATAGAGGTCAGTAAGAGTCTTTTTTAAAGCATATTTACGGCTTATGAAGAAAGTGTTCATATTTTGTTGCTTCTAGTTTTATGTTGTAAATTCAGATTACTCCACCACACTATTAGATTGAGTGGCTATTTGAGACACAAGCATTAAAATGTGGCTGGGCAGGGCATAAGCAGAAGCAAAAAGCAGATTGTAAATGTTGTCCTATGGGGATACCCCATCTTGCCCTAGGCACTGACCCATAAACACATTTTGGTAAATAAAGACCAGACGTTTCCAGCTGTTTTTGACTTTGACACATGTATAAACTAGGGAAATGTAGAGGAGACAGCAATCCGTAATGAGAAAATGCTGTCACATTGCAATCTCTCTTCTTCTATGGACACCGGCCTCACAGTTAATTTTGCATGTTCTAAATCAATAAGCAAAAGCAATTAAGCCAGACCCGACCTCTGCAGGTGCGTCACTTTAAAGCCGTCAGACACCAATCTAAAAACACTCATTTAAACATAAATTACAGCAGTTTCAAGAGCCGAGTATTTACACCAAATTTCCAGCCTCTGAACCCTGCTCCCACGAGCAGCAAATAAAATAAGTGTGATTGCATTGCACTGACCCATGTGTGAGCAATGATGTTTCACTGTCACTCCAGCAGAAACCTGCAGTGTCATGGAAGTACTCCTTGATTAATTCTTCTCTCTGCTGGTGTCCTTATTCTGGGTTTGTTTGGTTAAAAAAAATTACAATTAGCCTGCACCTTTTATCTATGAATGCTATTCTCTCACCTTCACAGTCTTCATTCTAAAGATACTTATACAAACATGGGATCCAAAAAGTTCCAACTCAAACGGGCAGAAATCTGAAATATTTAGGAACATAATTCCTTGGGGATTAGTAGTTTACAGAAGGTTGATAACACTTACAGCTCAGCTCAAATGAAGTTAGAAGGACACTGCACGTGCTAAAAATATTCCTATCCTGAAAAAAAGAAAACTAAGGCAGCCACCTTACTTAAGGGCTGGTAACCTGCAATACATTACATTGTGTTCTTGGGTTTAGTTATATTTTGAGAATACATGTTTATGCTGTAGAGTAGGAAGGAGGGAGCACAGAGAAGACATTGCCTCAGCCATCTCATCAAGGGTAACAATAGTGATCGGAAAAGGCTTTCTATCTGGCTGACCTTTCACCCCCAAGATCAGTCAGCTTGGGAAATGTTCCATAAACTTTACATGTTGCCAAATTCTTCTGCTCTCTCCTTCTGTAAGCATGTTTACTGCGAGCATGTATGCATACAACAAAACCCACTTGGCTCAGAGAGCTGGTCCTCCCTCTTCCAGCCTGTGCTGCCGTACAGGAGGTTTATATCAAGCAAATATCAGGAACGTGCTCTAGCTGTGTTTAAATGTAAATAATTTTTCTTGAGAAAGTATAACCAGACAAGTTATGGTGAGATGAGTCACAAGAAACAAAAAAAAAGTCCTTCACTAAAAGAGTGCAGAGCACAGTGGAACCTCAAAGATGGATAAGCAGACGTTACGTTACCTTTTGTGATAAACAGATCTGCTGAACTATCAGTAG
>NW_017308458.1:82902-110725 GCF_000935625.1 Nanorana parkeri | reverse complement strand
GCAGCGCCAATCACAGGCACTGAGAAATTTCCCGATCTCTGCAGCTGCTGACCGGGAACATGTCTCAGTACCTGTGATTGGCGCTGCGCGCTGTCAGCTTCCTGGCGGGCTCGGCACGTTGAGCTGCGAACACACCCGAGCCCATCACTACTCCAGACCAGACCAGCTTGTTTCCGGACCCAAAATGCATCCTAATGTATCCCTATGCTATTTCTGGCGTCTGTTCACACCAGCGCAGTGCATTCCAGACCAGAAAAGAAAAATGCTGCATGTCTCATTTTGTCTGGTCTGGAATGCACTGGAACAGCAGGCAGGTTCACAACATTTTCTATTCCAGATGTGGTCCAGAAAATGGTGTGAACCTGCCCTCCAGGTCCTGCTACTGCTGATGTGCTTATGGCTAATTTGCTATAAGCTGTAGATATAATATTTTAATATATAACGGGGGGTGCATCAGTCCAATGAAGGATGCTCACCTTCAAACAAAACTGAAATCTATATCAAAGCTAGGGGATACTCAGACTTCAAAATTATTTACAATGAGAATTTGTTTTCATATAAAGTTTACAGCATTCCTAGGCACATAAACTATTATATCTAAACCTACTAATAATTTCCTAAGACCAGAGACCTATTTCAGGGGTTGGGAAAGATTGTGCTAGAGAAGCCTTTCTCAACTAGGGTGCCTTCTGGTATTCTCTTGAGTGCCTTCAAATTTGCATACACTGTCATGCCTTTACATGGTGAGGACACTCTTCTGATGTGAAAGGGGGGGGGGGGCTTTTGATAAAAAGGGGGGGGGGGTGGTGGGGTCTTCTGATATAAAGGGGGGCTTGAAGTGAAGGGGCGCTTATGATGTGAAGGGAGGGATACAATGTGAAGGAGGGCTCCTAGTGTGTGAGGTGGGACTCTGATGTGAAAGGAGGGGGCTTCCAATGTTAGTGGAGCTGTGGGTGATGTAAAAGGGAACTCTGATGTGAAAGGGCGGTGATGATGTGAAGAGGGGCTCCTCATTTGAAGCAGGGAATCTAATTTGTAGGGTGAACCCTATTTTTGTGTGTTTGTGTGTGGGGTCTTCCCTTTAAAATCTAAACCAGACCCTATCTGAGATAAGGGTCTGGTATGAATTTTGGAGTAGTGACTCTTTTTTATATTTTAGACTGGGGTGCCTTGAGATTTTGCACACTTTTAAAGGGTACCGTGACTGAAAAATGTTGTGCTAGAGAGCCACCAAGCATCTCAATACTCGTTCAGCCCGTAATATGATTTCCGCTAGGCAGGGTGAATGTTAATGCGATTACAATTGTAACATTTAAATTGATTTCAGTCCATCTATTAAATGTTAATTACACTGGAAGTCCACTGTGAAGAAAATCATCATCTCATTGTATCTGCATCTTCTGCAAGCAAATATGCTTGCAGAAGATGGCTGTTAAAAGTCAGTCTTTTAGCTGTGTTGTCATGTAAATGAACTTTGCTGTTGCAAATAGAACTGACAGCCAGCATTGCCGTCATTGTATTAGATAATAGTATACAGGCATCACATAGTTACCAGCTGTTAAATACTCTTTCTATAGACATACACTACTGCAGGGCAGGTGAATAAGTCCATTACTTGGTGTTCAGTCTTGGATGACCTTCCTGCATTTCATGCTTCATTATAACATTCAAATACCCTGGCTTGTGGGTTGAATATTATTGAGATATACAGATCTTTTTTTTCAAATACATTACTGCAGTCAAATGTGAAACCTTTAAACTGTGTATTGAACCTGTAATCCTTTGAGGGTGGTGTTTATCTAGCTGCACATTACTTGTTCTACATTAATGTATTTCTTTTTGTAGATAATTATATTGTTGAATAGTCAGAATCTGAAGCAATGTTCTGAGTTTACAGCAGTTCAAATGGTACTATTTGTACAGATATGTCTTGTGTTAAAGCGTATCTAAGCCCATAAAATGTGATACATTAAAACTTACCAGTATTTAGATGTGGGGGATCCATTTTATTTTTTTAGTTCATTTTTTCTTTACTTTTATTTTCACTGGGTGATCCTGCCGGCACTGAGCTTCCTATCCTAGGGTGACAACTTTCATTTATTGTACTGCATCTATGGAAGAGTGGCATTGCCCCTCTAGCCCTCACATTCCCCGGTCTTTCACTGTTATCAATACTGGTTATTATTGCTACTGACTTCTTAGTTCCGGCAACACCATTTACAAACACACACACAATATTATTGAAAGCTCTATTTAAGTCCAATCAAGTTTCTCACTGTATCTGAAGCCCTGATGGGGGGGAGGTGTTTTTGATCACCAAAATGTATTGGCTGTCTTTTAATGTGTGAATCATTAAAAAAGGATTTGCATTCTTCCCTTCTTTCCTCCTCTTGGTACATGCTTTAAATACCTTTCAGGGTACCCACTCTTGGGTAGCCCTGTTTTTTTTAGTGTGTGCTGTCTTACCAGAGCTAGTGGGCTTTTTTTTGATTGTAAGCTGCAGTCACTGTTCAGCCTGGCGCCTTCAATGAAAGTAAATGGAAAACTCAACTTTTGTCAAATAGAACATTGCCCACAGGGTCACACTCTGCTCAAATTTCACCGAGTCCCGCTGACTCGAGTAGTGTATGGCCAGCATTATGTTGGACAGCTTGACCTTTTAGAAGAAAAGGAAAAATAACAGATCTACTGGGAGGATCAACAGGCAATAAAATTATGTTACACATGCGTTAAAAGAGAACTCTATGGGGTAACCTTTTCCCCATAGCTCTTTTTAGGGTTACAGGAGGACGTCCTCCCGTGACCCAAAACTCAGTATATAGCGGGCTATTGCCCGCCATATGATGAGAGTGCCGCAGCCGCCACGTATACCGACAACAGCCAAGATCCACCCCGCTGGCTGATTGACAGCGGGCTCTGCCTATCTAGAGGCAGAGCCAGCAATGCCCGCTCCGTCCATCCCTCCAATCAGCGCTGGAGGATGCGAGAGGGGAGGGGAGAATCCCTGTGGGGAACGGTGACTGACAGTCACCGCTCTCTGCAGGAAGATGATTGGGGAGTGAGCGAGTGCCGGTATGTTTTTGCTCACTTCCCTAACAATAGAGCCAACGTGTGACAGTTTCAATGTCACAAGTCGGCTCTAACAATGGGGATGAGTCTAATTCACTCACCCCATAGTTCTCCTTTAATGTTAGTGATAGACTGCTTCATACAGGTCATTTAAATTTTTTCCTATAGTTACAATTTAAAATGTTAAGTGCTTCATTATTCCATTAAAAGTCAGGTGTGGACCCACCTCTTTCTGCCTCCAAGCTACCTTATTGGTCTATTAATGTGATGACCATCATTGTTAATCAATAGAAGGTGGGAGGCATGGGAGCAAGATCAGCTTTTACAGGAAATGTTGGGATCTGCTAATAACTTCAGCAGTCTGTATCTTTGACATAGAGGTTACTTTAGTGAAAAGTCTGTCTATACACCTTTTTATTATATGCTCAGTTTTCTGATCTCATTAAAAAAAGAAACCACCATCAGGCAGATGGAAGACCTGGTCCTTTCTTTCTGCAATAAGCAGGAGACATACTTTAAAACGTGGTATTGTTGGATGGAGTTCATGGAGTCATCTGAGGGTCAGGTGCTGATATTGTGAATCTATATCCCTTAAAATGTTACCAACATGATTATTTTATAGGTCTCATAGGTCTCTGGTTTGTATCCTCCATGCTCTGTCCAGTGTGATCCTCCCATTCCTTAATTTGCTTGTCTAGTTACATAGTATTTGAGGTTGAATAAAGACATTAGTCCATCAAGTCCAACCTATTAGTGCCTATCTGCTCCTTTCTCATCTTTTTACTGTTAATATATTGTCTACTCTCTTCTTTCTCTATTATCCCCCCTGCTCCCCCCCCCCTTTTCCCCCCTGTCCCCCATGGCATACCTCTGCAATGAATTGCCCTACTCCTTTTTTTTTAACACTTACTATTACTGATTACTCGATATAATACCCTCCTTTATTTAGCTTCGGTCGTGTTTCCAGCGTTGAAACAGAAAGAGCTTAAAGTCACATGCCAAGACAAATATGGCAAATGTAATGCTAAATGGTCTGTCTGGATCTAAAGAAATTAACGATTTATTGACGGCACACCAGAAAATATCTCACGGCACACTAGTGTGCCGCGGCACAGTGGTTGAAAAACACTGCACTATACTTCCACCCTCACCCCAGATTCACTTGACTAAATGATGAGACTGTGGACTGGAATTGTCTTTTTTTATGTCATACTATGGTTTCACCCCTGAGGGATATCAATGTAACTTTTCGCTTGCACTAAACGTTTTGCTCCTTAGCCTGAGCCTGATAGTTGTAAACAAACTGAATGTTTTTTGGCTTTTATATTAGTTCTTTCTTCTTTGACTCAATTATCCTGGCCTCCTGCTGTGGTGAGTGACTGCCCCTGTACCAGTGGGTGTTGCCCGTATGGTGGCTGGTAAAATTCTCTCATTGCCTTTGTGTAATTCTTATTTTGAAATATGCGACACAATGCCTTTATTTTATGCCCCTATTTTATTGTTTGTATTTATGTCTATATAAATAAAGATTATATTTAAAAAATAATAATAATAATTATGCTTTAAAATGTACTAGAAGTATTATGTGTGTTCCCTAGAAGGGATTATTTGAACTTCATTTGATCTTTAAATAAACAAAACATGAAATCTGTCCGGGGTGCCTAAACTTTTTGTTACAACAGTGCACCGAGCTTCAAAACCGTACTGTTAAAAATAAATATTAGAGCAGAACAAAGCTCTTGCATGTTTCAAGCACAGCTCCCTGCTTTTATTTGAGCAGCATAAATGCAATGGAGACAGGATGGGGGCACACACACACACACACACCACACACACACACAACTGTTCCTCTAAAATTGCAGTGGGGTTTCGTTTAAAGGTTTAAAAGTGAGATGCACGTGGTAAGGTGCACAAGTAAAGAGCTGGATTTGGTGTGGGGACACACTGGGGGGCTTCAGCTGCCATTGTGATGTGCTGGATTTCTGGTGTGTCCCTGCACCTTTATGGAGGAATGGCTTACCTCCAGGAATACCTGCACTCAGTTTATCCTCAGGTATATATGGTCCAAGATGGAGACTCTCATAGACTAAATTTAGGACCTCACTACACAGAGGAGCCCTGATGAGGCAGCGTGGCTTCCACATATTTTGCAAAAGTTGCGCAACAACAAACTCTGTTTTTAATGGAAATTGTTAGATAGTGTAAATTGTTTTTTTGAAGGCTACCTGGTAAGTGTGCTGGGAGATTTTTGCGATTGTCTGCCTAAAGCACTGAACGCACAAAAAAATAGTGCTTGTAACATTCAGTATGTTGCCGCGCTGCAACACACTTCCATTGACAAGGTGCAAAGGAGATCCATTGAGAATATATGGCTTTGCACAAACAAAAAGCATACAAGAGACAAAAGCAAACAGTGGTTTTAGTTGCACAAAATATGTGGAAGCCACACTGCCTCGTCAAGGCTCCTCTGTGTAGCGTGGTCCTAACTCTAATTTTTGAGAGCCTCCATATTGGACCATATTTAGCATTAGATAAATTGAATGCAGGTATGGCTGGAGGTAGCCCACTTATCCTTAAAGGTACAGGGATGCACTAGAGGCCCAGCGCATAAAAATGTAAGCTAAAGCCCCAGTGCGCTCCCACACCAAATACAGCCAAGCTAAACAACCACAAATCAATGTATAACTAACCTTAAAAGCAAGCCGCACATGGCAGGGCTTGCAACAGTACAAAACACAGACATTTCCCAGCACACTTACCAGCTGGCCTGCAGCAAAACGAATTACACTGTTTAACAGTATGCATTAAAAACAGAGGTTTTAGTTGCACAACTTTTGCAAAACATGTGGAAGCCACACCGCCTCGTCAAGGCCCCTCTGCAAGGCTCCTCCCAAACCCACCCTGGACTGGACAGGGAAAAAAAGAAGCAGTACACTAATGAGATTGTCTCTCTGTCACTTTGTTCTTTCCTCCTATCAGCATCCCCCTTGTACTGCAACACATCTGATTGGCTCATTGTGCTGCTTCTCCCTTCCCCTGTTTAAGCTGTGCTGTACAGGGACTACAAGAGGCTGATAACAGGCCAAAATGTATATACTTATACTGCTTGCATTAAAATAAAAAAATAAGGATGTATTATTGATGACAGAGACCCAATCGTTTATGCTTTTTATGCCTGGAGTGCAGCTTTAACAGAGCAGACAGGCGCAAATAAGAGAAGTCCAATAATTTCCGTAAAGTGCTGTTGAAAAGAATGTCAGTGGGACATAAATGATTAAAATATGGCCAGATACAAATGGTGTAAGAAAATCACAAATATAAAGAAGAGGCTGAAGGGAAAAAAAGGGTTTAATAAAAGGATAGCCTGGTGGATCTATGTTGTTTTCCCGTGCTCTACTATTCGTCTGGGAACATAAAAAGCCACCTCGACAGTGTAAAAAGTGATTTGTTTATTGTTCCAGTACCCACAGGCAGACATGAAGCAGTGAAGGTGAAAAGGCTTATGCCTTTTAATAAAAGATAAAGGCTAATTTAATCTCCCCTGCTGCCTCACATTGATCTGGCACCCGCGAGTCTGATTCCTAAATGTATCTAAAGAAGCATCATTTGGCTCAGGGCCTATTATAAATCTCCTGCGCTGTATAAATAAACCGTACCTGTCTTCTCCTCCAGCTGTTATGGTAATCTCTGTATTTCTTCTGTGAAGTGCTCTGTCACTCATCTTATTAGAAGCAGCAATAATTGAGCAATATAATTGTGCCCTCCTACCATTTCTTTTTTTTTAATGTGATATCAATGTTAAAAAGCCTCTTTAGGTATAGATAAGACATATTTCATTTCTAAACTCCAAGGTGGCTTGTCACACGTAATGAGGATGCCTATCAGTATAATACCTGACAACTAATTGCATACCCGGAAATTTGCTCTTAATTAAAGAAGCATTGTCACCTTGCCCATGTAGGGCAAAGTTAGTGCGTTTGCTGAGGGACCCCACGACCCCCTTATATCAGGGGTCCCAACCTGAAAAAAAGCAATTTCAGGGAGGTGCCCTTCTCATTTCAGGGAGGTTCCCTCTGCCCCCCTGTAATGATGGCAGATAGCACAGGAAGCAATAGATTATTTGCTATCTGCTGGTGTTTTTTTTTTAATATTCTGACAGCTGCTGCCGTCAAAATAAAAAAACAGCATAGGAATGAATAGCTGGATTGCTATTGGCTAGTTAAATTTGCAATATCAAATAGCAAGCTGGCTATTGCACCCGCCCTCTGCTGCTGTCAATCACTAGAAGAGGACCTAATGGAGAACTTCAGATCCCCCTCTGCTGATCGACAGCAGCAGTGGGCGGGTGCAATAGCTAGTCTGCTATTGGCTATTGCAAAGTGAAATAGCCAATAGCAATCTAGCTATGCATTCCTAAGCTGTGTTTTTTTTTATCTGACTGACGGCGGCTGGCGGCCCCAATATCAGAAAAAACCCCAAAAAAAACAGATCGCAGGGAAAGGTTTACTCTGCTAGGTAGAGCAGAGTAAACATTTCCGGGAGAAAATGTTTCTCTCCCTGGCGGCCGGGAGCCGCTATCTAATAGCAGGAGACTCCCAGAGCACCCGGGAGAGTTGGGATGTCTGCTTATACTCACCTTCCAATGCTCTTTTTGTGCTCCCAGGCATGGGGAAACATGTGACCTCCTCCTCCCTGACATGCAGCCAATCACTAGGCCAGGGCAGTGTCACATGACCCCTGGCCGCCAACACTGAGGAAGGAACAGCAAGGGAGCGCTGGCAAGGAGAATATAAGTGGGTTGGGGTCGCTTTGAGTGCATGAGCAAGGTGTCTCTTTAAAGGTACACAGCAATTGAAATTAACATTTAGGGCTTGTTCACACCAAGTGCGGAGCAGATGCAGATCAGAGCAGTTTAAGAATGAATCAAAAATGCTTCCAATGTATTCCAATAGTATTTTGGGCTCTAGTTCACACCACAGCGTTCAGTTCCAGAGCATGTGGAAAAACTGCAGCAAGCACTATTTTTTCTGCTCTGGAACGCACCAAAACACATGTAAACGCATTACAAATGCATGCAAACACTCTAAAGCACTGGACTACACCTGAAAGCCCATTTAAGGCTAAAATAAAAAAATGGACCGGAACGCGTCAAAACGCACTACACTGCATATGCGGAAACTCATCCAGATCTGGTCCGGATTTGGTGTGAACAAGCCCTTAAAGAACTCTGAACAAAAATATTATCAACCCTTACAGTGGGGCTACCTCCACACTGCAAGGGTTATTTGCTTGTTTTTACCTAGGGTCCAAAAAAAAAGTTACTGTCGCCAACCAGATTCAGTAAACCTTTGGAAGCTTATAATGTGACCGGTTGCTATGGGGCCTGAGGGTGGAAGGGGGCCCCAATAAGGATTGCAGAAGTTGCTGCTGACATTATTAATCAGGAAGAGTTGACATCAGATATACAGGGGGGACAATGCAGGCAGCTCTCCTGCTACCTGACTTTAATATAATTGACAGTAGGGAGGTTGCTGGCGGACACTATAAAAATTTTGCTATGGGGCCCCATTATCTGTGGTTACGCTCCTGGTTATTCATGAATATTTCTGTGAATTGGAAAATGTGTGTTATCAATGTCTTAGAATGTTTAAAAAGAAAGGAAAAGGTTTCCATGTATAGTTTGTGTAAAGCTGAACATACACAAGTAGAATTCGGTTCTAAAATATAGATTTTTTGGATTTTTGTTTGATTTTCTTATGGTTAATGGGGTAATGGGGATGATGGACAGTATGGTCAAGAAAATTTAAAGGCTCATGGTGTAAATTTGTTTTCATTTCTTATGTGAACAAACTAAATTCTAACTGTGAATGTGATTTCTGTTTTGGAAAAATCATACCTATTGTAATGTGCATGTACTAGACACAAAAGAAACCTAATACATCTGGGATTCCATTCAAGTAGCAAGTCTGGTTGACATTTTAAGGGCGTTTAAACTATATCAGTGAGACTGGTGCATGGCCAACTTAAGGGTGTTTTGGGAAGAGGGGGTTCGTGTGAGATGACCTTTTCCTTGCATCACTTACATCCACCCACGCTGAAGCACCTGGTAAACTAGAGGATTCTGAGCCTCCCTCCTGAGTACATTCCTGAGTACTTTAATTTTTAGTGCCTACACCTAGAAGGGCCTTCACCTGGCAAGAAGGACTCCCATCTAGGAATACCTTGTCCCTAGGTTAGTATTTTACTTGTAACATGCACAAATACAAGTCCACTCTTTTGATGCAGTTCCAAACTCTTTATTGCACACTTGGTAGATGGGCAGGAGGAGGTTGGATGCCCAAAATTCTTAAGGGTCCCTACAGCTCCTTTGGCTAGCAGTTGCTGTATGAGCCTCAGCATCCAGCAGCCTACAGTTATCACTGGAGCAATGCAACCACAAAACTGGAGGTTCTTCTATAATTCCAGCTCTTTGACTCTAGCATATGACTACTTTAGGCACATAACCTCCCAGGTACAAAGCCGGCTCAAAGGTTCACAACCTCTAGACCCAGGCTTCAGCCCAGGGGCTTCCTACAGGCACACAGCCTGCACCTAGAGTAAGCTACCTACTACAAGAACCCTTTTGAAATAGAGTTTTGTCAAAAACTTGTCTAACCCTCTGATGACAAACTCACCAAGGGTTGGCAAGCTGACGAGGGGGGCAGAACACCCTGTACTCCTATGTCACAGAACTCTGGAGCTTCCTCAACAGATTGAGTGCCAGTTAATATGATATAGAAAGGCTCTAAGCACCAGGTTCTAGAAGAGGCTTATAAAATACCAAAACACTGAACACAGTAAGGATGTTAGGAAGCACATCCCCACATTTATAATGATATATTCACATGGGGCAGCCATATGCAGGCTTTGTTTCCTGTTTTGTGATGTTACACAATGGTTGTGCTTTACTGTTACTTGTCACAATGTATATATATGACAGGCTGCTGACTCATTGAACCCAATGCACTTCTTGTGTGAATATTGTTGGATCATAAAGTGGAGACAAGACCAGTCACCCTGCACAAAGAGAAAGAGTAGCACTGACTGGTCTTTATTACAGGAAGCTCCTGCACAGAGGTACATTTTCAAACTGGATTACTGCACAGATCTGGAAAAAATACACAAAGCTCACCAAGATTCATGCAAGAATACAAATGGCTCTTGTATTTAGACAATATTTGCTTATCCCAGAGTTCAGCTAAAAATTGTTAGCATTATACAAATGGGTACTCCGAACAATGGAAAATCTTTAAGACAGAGCTATAGAAAAGACAGCATAATCACACGTTTACCCTCTAATTGTCAATGTATGTTTCATTTGCTATGCAGTTAATACATCAGCACAGGAAAAATGTGATCAAGCTCTAACATCTAAAGGCATAGCATGGTGTCACATTTTTTCTATTGCATCGACTAAGGAATTAGTACTCCTTAGCCTGTTGCCACTAAGAGAAAATGTGATCTGGCTTGGACGTTAACAAGTGAAGAGAAGAGTGTCTTTCACAGGGAGGAGGGGGTTAGCTTTCATAGGGAGGAGGGGAACATTATTTTGCTGCACTGCAGAGAAAAGGAAAGTTCGAGCTTTGTGCTCTTCACAGGTGATCTTTTTCATCATTACTTTCAAGAGCTGAGCAATAGGTGTTTTTCTTCATTGACTGTTTGGCGAGGAGCTAACCTACATAGGCAGTCTAGTCATCAATGTTAAGAGACATGCGGCAAAATTGTTTTGCAATTGTTTTTGATCAGCTATGTAAAATCCTAGACCACCAAAGCCAAAGTGTATTTGGCATTCCTCCATTTGTATACTTCGTTCCAGCTTCCTCCAATCAACAGATACAGGCAGGCATAAAACGGTGAAAGAATTGGAAGGTCTCAGTGTGGAGCTCTTTCTGAATTTCAGTGGAGACATTGCTGAAACCCCTATGGGACCCCACTTCTAAAGGAAGTTGTCACCTGCTTCTTCCACCAGAGATAGTTGGCAGAAGGGGGTCCTAGGTAAGGTAGCCCCCTCCATCTCTTAAACTGACGTTGATAAAAATTACAATAGGCACATAGAAGTCACACAATTTGCCTTGTCTCTACATGCTCTCTTCTCTACAACATAGAGGGGAGGGGTTCTGTAGATTTCAGAGATAACCTGGAACAATGTAAGTGATAAGAGTGCAGCACTGGCAGAAAGCACAGGAAGTTATCAGGCTGGATCAACAGGTATTTTGTTTGCACTTATCAAATAGATATAACAAAATGCTTTAAATTGCATAGTTAACAGACCAAAAGGAATCAATGTAATAAAGTTCATTGTTTATTAACTTTTGTGATTCTTTTTTATTTTATTTGTTTCTGAAAAATGTTGCATACCCTATTAAGCAATGCAAATATTTTATAATGTAATTGTCCTGCTCCTTGATAGAGATAAGAATGTAATAGTAGATAATTGTATGAACCATCACCACCTTCTGCATTGAGAATATATTAATAGTGCTAGTACAATTATATCATGCTTTTGGCACACAGCATATCACATAAGGCAGCAAAGTAAGGCAAGGTTTTTTGGTCCTCATCTCTGCCTCCTACACCAGTCTTTCTGATAAATGCAAACGTTCCAGTTTTTCCAGTTCCTGTCTGGCTGTTTTTCATGTTTCCTGCTGGGTTGACTGATGGAATTATTAGCATAGCCACAAATTGACTGCTTCCCATGTGGTTCAATGTCTTTTGTAAATGCCGCAAATTCCAAACCCAAAAATACAAGGCAATACTATAAGACGAGATATAAAATTATCAATGGGTTAAATAAGCATTGGGTTACATTGTCTTCAAGATTTGTAACACCCAAACTGTACCCAGTTGCAGGTATGTTACCTTCTTACTCCCACTTCATGTGTAGTTGTTGGTCTGTGGCTGCAGCCAGAACTATACTGAGGTCGCTGGTCTGTTGGAGCAAGTGCAGTGTTGAAATACTCCTGCATAATATTACCAGTACATTCAGTTCAACTGGCTATGCTTGTATACCAACATACTCACATCATGGAAAACTATGGGGTCTATTCACGAAGCATCCGAAGGATCTAGCCGTAGCTTCGGCCGATCCTTCGGCTAGCTTCGGCCCCAGGACCCCTTTGGTTCTATTCACAATAGCCCGTACAGCTCCCGAAATTAGCCGAGCGGCTCAGTCGAACCGAGCGCATATGCCTCGGCTCGGCTGAGCCGAGCTGAAAGCCGAAGCTGGCCAAGCGGCCAGCCGACAGCCTGCTTCTGACAGCGTGATCTTACGGCTGGCTCCGGTCACTTGCATAGAGATCAGCGTCCCTGGTTACCAGCTAACCAGGGACACTGATCTCCAGACAGCAAACTCTCCCGGGCCCTCCGGGAGTCTCCCGCTCCCGGCCGCCAAGGAGAGCTACACTGCTTTTTTTTTTTTCTTTATTCTGACACGGAGCCGTGTCAGAATAGAAAAAAAAATGTTTTCCCATAGGATTGCATTGCTAGATTCCTATTGGCTATTTCAATTTGCAATAGCCAATAGTAAACTAGCATTTCACCCGCCCTCTGCTGATGGACCTGATGGAGAACTGCAGCAGAGAGCGGGTGCAATGCTAGTTTACTATTGGCTATTGCAAATTGAAAAAGCCAATAGGAATCTAGCAATGCAATCCTATGGGCAAATTTTATTTTTATTTTTTCTATTCTGACACGGCTCCGTGTCAGAATAAAGAAAAAAAAAGAAAAATCAGTGTTTCTCTCCTGGTCGGCCGGGAGCAGAACCGCCGGTCAATAGAAAACTATTGGGCAGAGCTAGCTGTCATTGCTAGCTCTGCACAATCGTTTTCAAATTTTTTTTTTTTGTTGGATCGGCTGATTTGAACTCCTTCTGCACTTCGGGCACTCGGCCGGACATCAATTCTCGGGGGGTACAATCAATTCTCGGGGGTACAATCGATCAAGCAAAATTATATAAATCCTGTCCTAATCACTACTGCTCCTCCCCTTCACCATAGATAGGTACTGCCATTATCCTCCTGCCCCCTCCCGTCTTCATTCAAGTTGCCTAATAGCAGTCAGATTATGAAAGCACATCTGCTAGGCACATCAGATTGCCCTCACATGTGTGAGCGCACTTTCATGCACTAGTAACCTTCAAGTAAATTAATTCACCTGAGAAGAGAAACACCTTCAAGTAAATTCATTCATCACAGAAGAAGGAAACTTTCAAGTAAATTCATTCAGCTCTGAGCTACTGATTATATTTAACAAAACCTAAATCCGATAGATGTGAATGAAGGCATTAACCATAGAAGAGAGAGCATGGTCCACAATGGAAGCTCTGTAAGGAAGAAAGAGAGAGGCATGCAAGAGAGAATAAACTAAATGAAGAGGGAAGAAAAAACGGGAGGGAAGACACTGGGGTTCTCCGTGGGTTCCTCACCAACATAGAAACTTTATAAAAGCTTTCAGGAATGAGGTGTGAACATATTGAATCCATGGGGTCCAAATAGTAGGGAACTTTTTTTGGGTGTTCATACGTATATTAACAGGTCTATTCACTAAAGGGTGAAGAGTTTGGAGAAGGCAGGAGAAGTGAACAATCTAGGACAAAATAGCCGATTTGGAAAAATTCTCCAATTCAGCTCACTTTCCAGTTCAGCTATGTTGTCCTAGATTGTTCCCTTCTCCTGCCTTCTCCAAACTCTTCACCCTTTTGTGAATAGACCCCTTATAGTTTTTAATTTATGAAGAATGAGCCTATACGTTGCTGGACCTCAACCAGTTGTGTAGATTGTTTCTTCCAAGCCTTAGTGATGGTTTGCATGGCAGTTTATAGTATTTAAGTAGTTAATTGAGATATGGTAGGGAGGGGAGTTTGAGATGAAGAAATGCAAGCTAAGCATCTCTCTGGAAGAGGAGGTGAAATAAAGTTTGTAGAAGTTTAACTCTGATCCAGAATCTGCTCAAAATTGGGCAGCACCACACATACTGAAGAGTGAAGGATGGAAATGCACTAATCTGGAAAAAGCCATATACCATCTGGTGAGAAATTAAACTGCCGCTTTATCTGAAGTTATATTGATAGAGCAGGATGCAATTGTGGACCAAATTTGTTGCCATTCCTCCTCAGTTTTGATAGGCGTAAGCCTTTTTCATTTGGGAAGTCAACAATGCGCTGTACGGTAACTTTGGTTATTAAGCCAGAAATAAAAAATAGAGACCAATTTAGGAGAGAGAGGTGAGTAATAGCAGACGTGCTCAAAGATAGTTGGGTAGTGAAGTCTCTATTAGCTACCACTGACGTAAGCCAGTGTTTAATTTGAGTCAGAACATTTTTAAGTTGTGTACCCAGAACTTTTCCCTAATCTTAGTCCAAATATGAATGGAGTGGCCATTAATAAAATAGTACAAATACTGGAATTAATGGGAGCTCCACCAGGTGAGGGCACAAGGCATTGTAGGTCAGGCAAAAATAAAAGGTTACCCAAAAGAAGTAACAAGGGTAGATATGGCAAAATAACCCAGATAGCAAGGATAACTTGCCACAAACTTGTGGCAGGGTGGAAATTGTAATTTTGTTAACTTGCTGCACATATTCCTGGCAAGTTGTAGACTTGCAGAACACTTGCAGCACAAGTTCTAGTTGACACTTTTTGAATTTGTAGCAAATTTGCTTGGCAAGTCTACAGCAAGAGTCCTGCAGGTCTTAGCAAGAGCTCTGCAAGCTCGCTGGTCTGGAGACTTGCACTGCAGACTTGCTGTAATTGTGCAACAAAATTGTGAAGCTTGGCAAGTCTGCAAGAGTTTAGCAAGTCATTTTCAAACTTGCAGCTCAATTACTTGCTATCTGGGAAGCTTCCTTTTTTATAATACAAATGGTTAAAAAAACAATTGCAAATCAGGAGAAATGGATTCATCATTGCTCCTGATTTGTGACTGGTGTTGAACTATAGGACTGTTAAGCTGGCCATACACCTTACAACCCTCGCACGACTTTCGTTGTGCGATGGTTGTAAGGTAATTCAAATTTCGTACGATCTGCCCTTCTTGGACAGGCAGATCGTACTTGCAATCATCGCAAGCCCGCCCCGCTGAGGGGAGGACTTCTGATGATTGCAGTGATGATCGGGCAGTGTACGCTTGTGCACACCGGCCATATATTCGTCTTCCGAGCACGCCACTAACCCACCGAAAATCGTACGATTTTCGGCGGGTTTTTGAGCGTGCTCGGAAAACAAAAGACGGTCAAGTACAGTACAGTACAGTAGAAACGGTCGCACGCCTCCCATACACCTGACGATTATTGTACGATTGCGGGATCACCCCCGATTATTATACGATAATCGGCAGGTGTATGGGCACCTTAAGAAAGAGGAAACTTCAAGTAAAATAGGCTACGGACATTCCAAACTCCCTGAAGTGTGTCAGATGTGAAGATCCTTCAAACAGGGTAACTCTGCTGTGGAGTAAAGATTCCTTGAATGGGTGTTGGACCAGGTAAGTATCAACTGTCCTACTAGCACAATTTTTAAAAACATTTTTTATTGACAGGTGTGCTGCTTTTAGGTTCCTACTGACTGCCTATTTCACAGGTATCAGCCAGAAGAGAAAGAGAGTAGAAATCAAAATCACCTTAATAGGAATACAGACAGAATTAAAGCCCAACACCAGCTATTAAGAAATCCCACTAGTCCTTTACTCATCCCGCTAGTCCTCCCTTTACTCATCCCACATATTATTTTTAATAAATAACATCTTACTTACCTTAAAAGTCACAACTGATGTACAGTATATTCTTCTGTAGCTGCAGCGCTGGGCAGAGACGGGCTTTTAAAGAAGCTCACGTGTCTAAATGTTGTAATGCTTGAGCATCATTTATTAACATCTTTCCTACTTTTATGAGCATAGACAGCACGATGACTACTACCCTTTATTAGCAGGGTCTGTATACAAGCCTATGCTTGTACTGAAGCGAGGCAGTGGCTACTAAAGATTGATATGGGCATCACAGTTGCCCAGTGTCCAGAAAGCTGCAGCACAGTCTCAAGACATAGGGGTTTATTTACTAAAGGCAAATAGGCTGTTCACTTTGCAAGGAATTTGCACTTAGCATGGGACGTTTGCCCTTAGTTTCGTGAATGAGGGGAAGCTCTGCTGAATTCCATTACACAATCATGTTCAAGAAATTTTTATTTTTTTTTACATTTCCCTTGCACATGATTGGGTACTCTTTACAAAGTCTAGTTACACCACATTCACTAAGCTAAGGGAAGCTTCCCCTGCAAAGTGCACAGCCTATGTGCTTTTAGTAAATCAACCCCATAGTGCCCTGCAGTGTCCATGTCTTGTGGACTGTCCTGCAGGACATAGGATCTGGTGAGTCTGTTGCTAGATGCCTCTTGGGTCAGAGAGAGTATCTGGTAGATAAGAATCTTCACTAGCACACCTTTGTGTAGTGATAGTTTTGTACTTCACTCACATATAGCAACAGCTAATGTTGCAGGATCCCTTTCCCAAGGCAAAGCATCCCTCTCTCTGTGGCACAGAGGTCCTGGTGTCTGCATGGAGGAAAAGTCTGGAAGGTCTGAACTACTTTGGTGGTTGCATTAGGGAGGGGCTCTATGCCACGTATTCCTCCTACCAATACAGCCAGCATTGTGGCACAGACTTCCTTCCCCCATTCCCATGCAACCTTCCTAAATGAGAAGGGGTGGAGTTATGCAGCATGGTGGTGGCTGTATGAGAGCAGGGGGGTCTATGGCACTGTAGTGGCTGTATGACCAGTGCCGGATTTCCCACAAGGCCAACCAAGACCCGGCCTTGGGACAGCAGGGAGTAGAGGGGCAGCAGGAGTGTGGAATTCCTATATCCCAATGCCCGGGGCATGCAGTTCCGGGCGCCGGGCGGGTAGTTGTTTTCTACATTTAGCCCTGCTTTGGGCAAGCAGAGCTAAATGTACAGCGGGGAAGCTGCCGCTTGTTTTGTACAAGTGATCCTGGCAATGTCGCCAAGATCACTTATATGCAGCCTGCAGGTCTGCCATTCTCCATGGAGGGGTGTTGGTGGGTAGGGGGGCTCATTGAGGTACCTGGCCTTAGGGCAGCCAAGAGAGTAAATCCGGCCCTTTGTATGACCAGGGGGAGTTGGTACTGTGGTGGCATATGAGAAGGGGTGTGGTTTGCTGAGCTGTGGTGGGTCCATGTGAAAGAAGTGTGTAGCACAGTGGTGGCTGCATGAGGAGAGGGTCTGTCGCACTGTGGGGTGTGTATGGGTATAGGAAGAAGTCTGTTCATGGTGGATGCAGGAGGAGGGGAGTTTGCAAAACACCAGATTTTTCCACCAATCCCTGTAATATGTTAGTTCTAACTATTGTTCGTAACTATGGAAGTGGGACATGCATAAGGTAGGTATTACTTTTAAACCTACAGCTATACAAAAAAATGAGGGAAAAATCATTTTAAATAATCGTTAA
Source organism: Nanorana parkeri (assembly GCF_000935625.1). Lineage (NCBI taxonomy): Eukaryota > Metazoa > Chordata > Amphibia > Anura > Dicroglossidae > Nanorana > Nanorana parkeri. The sequence goes on along the minus strand of NW_017308458.1, from coordinate 93,162 downwards.
AAAAATAAAGCTGGAGTTTGACTTTAAATGCATGCTATCTAAAACAAGGACTACAGAGTTGGCTGAAATCCCCCTAAAAAAAGTTATGAGGTGAACCCTTTTTCAGGACTTCTTTATTAATAGGCCTCTATGTGTAACCTTTAGTCCTGAAATGTTTCTCTTTGAGATATATATACCTCCACTTCCTCCCTGAATTCCCTACCTTCTACCCCTTACTCCTTTCTTTTTCATGTTCCTCCTTTTTTTTATTCCTCAAGAGAGTGTCAGCCATTATAGATTATAAATTGTAACTTATACAGGTGAAACTCGAATAATTAGAATATCGTGCAAAAGTAATTGCAGTAAGTTCTGCAAAAGGGGCCCAAACCAAGTACTGAGTACATATGCATGCTTGTACTTTTCAGAGGTCCGATATTGTTCTATGTACAATCCTTGTTTTATTGATTGCATGTAATCTACTTTTTTGAGGTTGTGGATTTGGGGTTCTTGGGGTTTTCATGAGCTGTAAGCCATAATCATCACAATTATGACAAATCACGGCTTGAATTATCTTGCTTTGCATGTAATGAGTCTATCTCATATATTAGTTTCACCTTTTAAAGGAGAACTATGACATGAGTGATTTCCACTCACCTCATAGTTCTAAGCCGACCTGTGACAATGAGACTGTCACAGGTTGGCTCAGTAGATCGGGAGGTGAGAGAACACATACCGTGTTCCCTCACCTCTCGATCCTGTCACGGCTCTCTGCCGTGACAGGGGGAGGGGCTGGATTCCCCTCTCCCCGCTCCCATCTGCCAGCGCTGACTGGCGGAACGGACGGGGGAGGGGGCGGGTACAGCTGGCTCTGCCTCTAGATAGGCAGAGCCAGCTGTCACTCACGCAGCTGGGCGTATCCCGTCATCTAAGTCGGGATCCGCTGCAGGTGCGGCGTCTCAGTATACCGCGAGCTGTAGCTCGCGGTATACTGAGCTTAGGGTAACGGGAGGACACTAGTTTCTGTCCTCCCGTTACCCCAAGGAGAACTATGGGGAAAAACACTGACCCCACAGTTCTCCTTTAAGTTGCATTAGTGAAATAAATGAACTTTGCACGATATTCTAATTATTCGAGTTTCACCTGTATGTTATAAGGCTGGGACTATACAAGTAGCAGGTGGTAGAGTGATTTGTTAAAGAGAGGCAGCTGGGTGGAGTGTCTAACAGTTTTAAGGAAGTGGTGTGTGGCTTTATCACACATTTTTGCCATTGACTCCTGATGATTTGGTGTAAGTAATGGTTCCACAAGACCTGAAAATTATTTTAGGGGTTCCTAAATTTCAGAAATGCTGCTTTAAAGAGATGCTACCACCTTGCCAATACAAAGCACGATTACAGTGTCGCTGAAAAGGGCTTCCTTAATCACCTTATACTAACCAAACCCGTTCTTCCTCTTACTTCCTGGCGTGCCTCTCTGACAGTGAAGTAAAATCTCTCAGATGAAACAAACTAGAAAAATATGGTAACCACATACATTTATAAAAAGCCTTTGTAGCAGGGTGCACATGGGAAGGCTTATCCCCAGAACACCTGCCAGCTGGCCTGCAACAAAACAAAATACCTTGTCTAACAGTATACGTTAAAAGCAGAGGTTTTAGTTGCACAAACCTTTGGCCAAAAATATGTAGAAGCCACACTGCCACCTTCAAGGCACCTCTGTTAAGTGTGGTCCTAACTCTATTTATATGAGTCTCCTAGTGGGAGCATATACTGTAGATGCAGTTGATAAATTGAATGCAGGTGTACCAGGAGGTAGCCTACTCCTCCTCACAATGTGCAGGGACGCACTGGAGGCCCAGCAACCACAGATGCATGCTCGGATCCCCAATGCGTCTTACGGCTGGCTCCGGCCACTTGCAGAGAAATCAGTGTCCCTGGTTACCTGCTAAGGGACCGAGCAGAACAGCCGAATCGGCTGAAATCAGCCGTACCAGCCTGAAGTAAATAGCCGCACAGTGTTCGGCTCACTTCACTTCAGGTCGGTCATTCACTCGGGTGCCTACGGCAGCTTAGTGAATAGACCCCTAAGTAATATGTTATACTATACATATAGGCATATGGGCATTTATTACCTCTCAAATAAGTCACAGTGTTCCCCCTGCCATATTATGTTCCTCTTTCCTTTGAAGCCTGACACCATCTTTGTTTAGGGGTACATGAATAAGTGAAGCTAGATCTCCTGTCATTGATGTCCAATATTGTGAATGACCGTCTTATTAATTAAGCTAAATTGCTTTGGTGAGGCTATTCCCTTTTAACAAAGAACCCCAAAATAAAAAGAACTCCAGAGGGAAGTCAAGTAGAAAGCAGTAAGGGCACCACACAAATTGTAATTCAGAGTGATTCTTTTTTTATTGAATATTTGTTAAAATAAGATCATTCTATTCTAGTCCTATTGATTATTCAATAACAAATCACTCTGGTCTCTATCACCATTGATGTGGTACCCGTACTGCTTTTTTACTGGACATCTTTGTTTAGGCATCATCCAGAATCAGCATATCTACATCCTGGACTAAGATGTTGACCCAAATATGATACAATCCTGCTTTTTCTGTGGAAACCTTTATGTTCTAGGCTGTATATACAGTATGTGTCTCGCACAGCACAGCCCTCTGCTGCTCCTTACATTATGTACTATCAGAAATGTAAATGTTACAACAGTACCAGAGCAGTTTAATGCCTTCCATGGTATAATAGTAAGATGATTTCTACTGGAGCTGAAATTGTATATGCTAAGGATATCTATCCCATTGGATGATTTAATCTCACCTCCTGTGGCCTATACACACACTTTAATTACCTAGTTTAAAAAGTGATAAACCATTTTAATATTAATCACAAATTAGCCATCAGTGCTAAGCTAATTTATGTTACCTTACAATGGGTTATATAGTTTATTGGCCTTTTCACCATAATATTAATTAAAAAGCAACTCTAGGCAACAGGTAAAGCCAGTCAGTAAGCCTATAATGATATTTAGGAAACAAGGCTGATTTTCCAAAAAATACCACAATGTTCACAAAATGTACAATAAAGGTTCTCTGTAGTCCACTTCAAGAATAATCCAGGGAGCACCTTGCAGGGTTCAGTGGGAGTAAACTTTTGGAAACATGCTGTATAACTTCTTTTTTTTCTCTGGCTTCTGCATGTCCAATCACATTTACATTTGAAAAGCAGGTGTGCACCAGACTGTGAGAAATTAACTTAATACTGATGTCTTCTTATATCATGTTTTGATCACGTGAGAGATAGAAAGGAGTCTACGATGGGTGTGCTTGGGAATGTATCTCATGTATCTCAAGCAGAGGTTCTCACATCAATGAATTATCGACAAGGCAATGGGGTTTACTGGTACACTGGCTGATCATCGGAATCAGACAAAAATGCACACCTCTGAGATAGGAACCTTAAGGCTGGGCGGGTTCACACCTAGGCACCATCATTTATGCACATGTTCAGCGTGCGGATATTTGCATATTTATTCACGTTGTGCATATTTTGATGCGCGTTTGTGTACGCGTACATGAAGACAGGCGTTTTCACTAGCAGCTTATGAAACATTGCGGGCAATGAACGAACACGCGTGCAAACGCCTAAAAACACAGACGTAAATGTGCAACATGCTTCTGCCGCGTGTTTTGGGGCATTGCCACTGAAGTCTATGGGCAAAAATGCGCTGTTACCTACCCAAATAAGCTCATGTACTTTTTCGGGCTTTTGGCATTTTCCTGCTGGCGTTTTGCTGCTCAGGTGTGAACGGTGGCCATTGAAAATCATGGGATTTCTTGCTCAAAAATTCCTAGGTGTGAACCAGGCCTAAGGCTGCATTCACACTTAAGTGACACCTATTAAGCACATTTTACACGCATCTTTTTATCCATGTATGTTAAGTCGCACGTTTTTGCGAGCAGATTTTGGCACATTCATTTGACACGACAGGCGTTTTTCTGCTTGCGACAAAATGCAAAAGGTGTGAACAGGGGCCATGGAACAGAATGGGATTCCTGGGGTTAAGCGCTTTGTCATGCTGAATAATGACAGGTATAGCGGGCACACATATGCATCAGGTGTATGCACTGCATTGAAGGACACCCTGGTGAGTTTCTCAAATGATGTAAACAAGGACCTTAAACCAATAATATCTTGCCAATCTCTTTTATGCTGGCAGTACAATTACATATATATTCATAAAAATGTTTATGCTCTCACCCTGACATTTCAAAATTGCTTGCTAATTCTTTCACAGTAAGTTAGTGATGAGTAAGAATGAAAACACACTAGAGTCTTATTAATATTTTTATTGATCTGGAACACAAAACAAAATCTTGCCTGTATAACTTCAAAGTGATATGGTGGTGAAGGTATTAACCCTACAGTGGTGTATTCTGGTTTGGGGCTGCCCTAGGCAAAACGGAACTAGAAGCTTGAAGCCTCCATCAGGAAAGCTTGTGTCAGGAGGACAAGGCAGGAGCACAACTGGAAGGGTTACCACCGAATAACAGGAAGTGTCTGAACAAGGGCCTGTATGATCATCAGATAGTCTTTTAATGGAAGCTACATATTTAACAGGTTTAAAATACCTTTTGGAATTATATCAACATGTTTAAGCTTATATGAGATTTTAGTTACTGGGTATGGATACACTTCAAAGTGTATGTATAGCCAAAATTGTTTTAGTTTCACACAGAGTAGGGCTTCATATGTTGTAAACTTTGAGGAAGAATTGCTTCTTAGTTCCTGCACCTACAGTGGTCAGTGAGCATTTGTTTTAAAGCTTATTCACTGCTTGTTAAGAATATGTAAGTATATAAATGTTCACAGCCAGGCCATAGTTCTACTTTAAGCTGAGAAGTGGATCAATGGAAAGAAAAACTTTCTGCAGGCAATAAATTACCTTCTCTTTATGTTTAAGTGGATATTTTTATGCTTACGCCATTCTGTGATAAAAAGTCACTTAAACAATTAATTTTATTTCTCTTCCATGTATAAAAACACGAAATAGTATGTAAGCTAAACATTTGTCATTGCACATCTGTCTTCCAGGCTTTGCGGGGCTCTCAGAAGTTGGCACTGTCTGTGCTCTCCTCAGGCCGGGTTCCTGCTGGACATGTTTCAAGTCACATTTACACCTGGGTTGACCCACAGGGGCATAGCGTCTCCCCTCCAGGGGGAACACCGTACCTGCACAGCCCTTCTGCAGGCATCCCAGAGAAGGAGAAGAGGAGCCACTTACAACTGCTACAGGAGGGGGATGAGAAGAAGGTGTGGGGGTAACACTGTACAATATGCACTCATCATATTTAGTCATATACATTTTCATTTCACTACAGAAAACGTGTCAATAGGTCCATGCAAAATGTACTCATTGATTGTATTTAAATCCACTATTTATACAGCATCCCTCATCTCCTCCCTAGTACTTCTGTCTTCATATATGAACATATTTTCATTTGATAGCAATGGTTACTTTGCAGAAAACTGATAACACACGTGGGGCTTTACTAGAGAACATCTATGTCTGGTATATAATAGACTTCCAGCCAACAGACATACCCATGCAGTTTGTATGATCTGTAACAAAATACATTACCTGTGTGCACAAAAAGAAAAGGTTTCTCTCTTTATCTTATTTGAACAACACACTTTTACTTTATCCTATAATTTGCGTCCACATTAATTTCCATAAATGTTAAAGCAGAACTCCATGCACTCTGCTTTTTGGCATTTCTGGCATGTAAAAGGTTACCTTTGCTCAGGTGTCTCAGTGGGGCCTTACCAACCTTGCAAGGGTTAACTGCTTATTTTTGTCTAGGGGATGTGTAAAGGACTTTTTCCAACCTGATCCCTGCTCCTGCAGGCTTCAAGATTGATGCCTACAACCTCGTCTACCCCTGTGGTCCGACAGTTGGAGGTACGTCATCACATTTAATGCAGAGCCTATAACCCTGCATTATACATCAGGATGCCAAAAGACAGTCCACAAGCCAGAGTGTAGGAGGGAGGAGGAGAGCGGTGACTGCCAAGGGAGTAGGAACATTACCCCAAGACAAAAATGAGCAGTTAGCTCTTGCAGTGTGGGAGTAGTGCCACTGCAAGCGTAGCTTGTTTTTTCTCCTGGAGATAGGCTTTAAAATGTATAGTTCTATTGATATATTGCTAATGTTTTCCACGCTATGTGTCAATCTAAAAACATATACTATCCTAAAACAAGCAGCCAACCCAAATGTGGATTACACACTGGAAAATAGTAAAATATACAGTATACCAGTGTAGTGCTTTAGGAGAAAAACAAACACACTTATGCTCCCTTACACCAGTGTCAATTGCAAGAAAAAATATGTACACAAATAACAAACTAAGTAAACTTAACACACTCAGGTGAGTTCGTTGTTATTTTAAAGATATGGGTAAAGGTCCATAAAGGTCCGCTTTAACACACTTGTGTCTAAATAGTGATTACACAAATAATCTGTAGAAAGATTTGATCAAATGTCACCACTATAATGAATGCTTATTCTCGCGGCAGAACAATTACAAAGTGTCTATTCCAACCAATTAATAAGTGTCCAAACCGCCACGCCCCCTCCCGCCGCAAACCAAAGTGAGCCGGCGGAATGCGATCCAGTGCCTTTCGGCACCAATTGGGCCAGAACGCACTGGGGCTGGTGCGAACTAGCCCTAAAGCCTCAGCTCTGGCTTGACAAGAAGCAACACCGCTGACAGAAACGTGTGCCGACAATCTTGAAGCCGTGTCCCTGCTTGTCTTCTTGTGAGAACTGTGAACACACTTCCACACAAATATGCTCACCTTAATTGCATGGCAATAACTAAAATATTCTAGTATGGTCTGCGAGACCTTCCCCCATCCAATGGGGTTGATAGATGGCCTTTAACGTTGTTAACAGATTAAAAAAGATTTGAAGGTTTTAGTAAAGAAAGGATACAGGTTAGGGGGATTAAATCAAAAAGAGGAAGCATACCATGTGTTACAAAAGTCAGATTATTTATTACTTGCCTAAGATGCACAAAAATAGGGTTAACCCAACTGGGAGACCCATTCTGAATTAAATAGATTCCTTGACAGCGAGATTAGGTGACTATAGAGATTTTGTTCTGCAGCCATTGGCACAGTCCATGGACACACATGTAAAATATAGTAAGCATTTGTTACAATTTTTGGAGGGGGTTGTTGCCACCAAGGAAATTATACCAGTTCAACATGAAGCAGCCCCGAAAGTGGCAGAATGGGCTTTACTAAAAGATAAGGAATGTAGTATGGAACAAAATAACTTTTTAGTTAGATCACTAAAATTCTGCCTACAACACAGTTATTTCTGGTATAGGAAACAATGTTATCAACAAAATACAGGCATGGGAGCTAAATTTGCTCCCAGTATTGCTCATTTTTTCTGTCCAAATGGGAACATGAAACATTTTTGGCAATAAGTCAAATTAATACTATATAAATGATACATAGACAATATTATAATGATTTGGAAGGGGGGCAAAATGAAATAAGATAATTTTTTACATCTGTTAAATAGAAATGATCAGAATATAGTTCTTTCCTGTAATGCGCAGATGGAGAGGGTACAATTTTTAGATTTTGCGTTTCATAAAGAGAATAGCTTTTTATACCAGGTCTTATTTTAAAAATACAGACCGCAATGGATATATTTTCTGATATCAAGCTGCCACCACCCTAAATGTTTGCAAGTGGTACGTAAAAATCAACTTATTCATATGAAAAGGAATTGTTGAAAATAAAATGAATATATATCGAAATCCAGATTTTTGGAAAAAGGTTTTGAAGAGGAAAATATAGAAAATGTGATGAAAAGTATTGTATGATAGGAGTATAACGAGTAGAGAATAAGAAGGATAGGAGTGACCCACAGCTAAATTGTATTCTGCCTGAAAGACCTCAATTTGTATCTAAAAATGAATTAAGAATGTGTTAGATCAACCAAATAAAATTAAAACAGTGACTTGTTTTTGAAGGAAAAGTGTGGTGGGTGTGTGAAATGTCTGCCATGCAAAGAAACAAATAATATGAAATGAAAAAAAAGAATATATAGTGACAAAGACAAGAAAGAAATATACGATTAAAGATTTTATTTCTCTTGATACAAAAGGTGGAGTTTGACTTAAATTGTTTGATTATAATGTATACATTTTAGGGAATTTTCAGTGTTTTTATATTTTTTTAAAACTTTTTAACTGATGTTGACATATATAGTTTTATCTAAAATATATTTTTTGGGGTGTTGCAAACGCTGCTAGTTCATAATTACAACCACCTAAAGTCAGCTCTGGCAGGATTATATACTGTTTATGTTGGGATATTTGTGGAAATTTTTCTTTTTTTATATTTTGGAGGTTACCAAATATAAAGAGATGCGGTGAAACTAGAAAATGCCATTGCACATTGATTGGCACCATACACCTGACGAAGTCCGATCGGCGCAACATGTAGGGTGGAGCCAATTTTCATACCCAGAAGTGATACGTGTTGCCCAGCAGTTGGAAGCGCCTAAGGCCCCATTCACACCAGGGTGGTTGCGGATGAGCGTGGTTTCCGCACGAATTTTCAAAGGGTGGTTTGGGGCACTTTTAATTGCGTTTCAGCGCTGAAACACAATTAAAAATGCCCATAACTGCACTAATAAGCGCAATTCCATTGAAATCTATATGGAAACTGCACTGATCATTGCAGACAAAAGGTGTCAGGGTGGCAGGCGGTTCAGATCGCGCAGTTGCATGAACGGTCCCCATAGAAATGTATTGGATAGTTCATGTCGGAGGTTCAGCACGGCCAAATCCACGTGGCCGAACCGCCCTGGTGTGAACGGGGCCTGAATGTTTGTTTGGTCCACTTGTGGCAGTGATTGATGTGATGCTTTGTTAGCACATTGTTTGTGAGTAGTTTTTCTTCATATGTTTTTATTAAAGTTTAAAATGGTTATACTATGTGTTGTTCCTTGTTTTATATTTGAGTTCCAACACTCTAAGAGATTGCTAAACAATGCTGAAGGTCATCTATTAACTCCATTGGATCGGGGAAGCTCTCGCAGACCATACTAAAATATTTTAGTTATTGTCATGCAATTGAGGTGATCCGATTTGTGCAGAGGTGTGTTCACAGATCTCACAAGAAGACGAGTGGGGGCACAGTTTCGAGATTGTCAGCACTCGTTTCTGTCAGCGGTGTTTCTTCTTGTCAAGCTGGAGCTGCGGCTTTGGAGACTGGCTTATTGTTATCACTATGTTTGAGAGATTGTTTTTATCAAGATAATTGGAACACAGTAATAACAGTGTCGTTGGAATAGACACTTTGTAATTGTTCTGCCAGGAGAAGAAGCATTCATTATAGTGATGATATTTGATCACATATTGCTAAAGATTATTTGTATAATCACTATTTAGACACGTGTGTTAAAGAGAAACTTTACCCATAGCTTTAAAATTACAACAAACACACAAACATTTAGAAATGTTTAGTAATAATAATCTACAAACACATACTTCTAGCAGCCTTTGTACTCTTTGCATACCTTATTTCTCATTTCTTCCCCAGTCTTGACAGTGGCAATGTTTACTAAGGGAAGATTACTAGCTATCCTATTACTTCCTGGATTTCTGGCACATGTGACTAGGACATGTGACTAGGACATGTGACCATGCGCATCATCTCAGAGGAGGAAAATGCTTTTCCCTGAGATCTCCTGAGATTATAGATATTTCCGAGCAATGCTCTGTTGATGTCAAGACAATCCCAGTGTGCATTGCTTTGGCAAACTGAAGTAATTTACACTTTCAAAGCAGGAAATGGCTGCTCTGCAAGTGTAAGTACAAAATCACAGCATTCTACACCTGACATGTCTATGTTATTATTAATTTAGATTTTTGAGTGTAAAGGTCCGCTTTAAGTTTACTAAGTATGTTAATGTTTGTGTACATATATTTTAATTGACATTTGACACTGGTGTAGTGGAGTATACATGTGTTTGTTTTTCTGTAAAGTATATATTTTATTACTTCTATTCATACAGGGTGCTTCTATTCATGCTGGATGCTACAGCTCCCGCTGTACTTTAAATATGCGCCAAGAGGAGAGGGGGATGGATAAAGGGCACTGACGTTTCTGTCTATGAGGGCGGCAGCTCTCATACTCGCTATATATATATATATATATGTATATATATATATACACATGTGC
>NW_017308458.1:77384-82113 GCF_000935625.1 Nanorana parkeri | reverse complement strand
TATATATATATATACATATATAGGGCTTCAAGTATTCAAGTATAGTTGTACTTTAGAGGGCACATTAACCAATCAGCTTCGTAAAATTCTTGGGAAGCTCAGACACAACTCTTTCCTCCTCACAGCCCCATGGTCATAAAGAATTGCATCCAACCTTAATCCAAGCAGGGTTCCACCTAAATAGTGATTTCTCGCATATTACTAGAGAGAAATGTGTGTTCTCTGGAATGTCTTCTAGTTAAAGAAAAAACTGTACTTAAAGTGACACTAAACTCAGGAGTTGAACCTTAAAAATGCATTCAAGTACCTTAATTACTAACAAAAATGTATCTTATTTATGTATCACTCAGCTGTAGATCCTCAAATTAACTAAGAATTGGTGCTCAGGCCTGTGCTCGGATTAATGGTCTGGTTGGGAATCTTAGGGGTGACCCCCCCATTTTTTGGGGGTGGGATTCCCCCTTAAAATTCCTACCAGATCTTAAGGGCCTGGTATGACTTTTGTGGGGAACCCCACACACTTTTTAAAAAATGTTTTAACTTGCGGTCCCTCCTAACTTTCCTACCAGACCTAAAGGGTTTGGTATGGTTTGGGAGGGGGACCCCACACTGTTTTATTTTTTCTTTCTTTTGTTTACTTTTTTTTATTCATTCTGCTCACTACCTCCGAGGTAGCAATCAGAATAATCGAGTCGAATGCCGCTAACAGAATAGGGGTGAATGGCAGCGAGTCGACTGCTGGGCGCTCGGCTCAGCCGATCCAGATGTTGGATCGGCTGATTTGAACGGGTTCTTCACTTCAGCTCAGCCGAACTGTTTGGCTGAACCGAAGTGAAGTGAAGGAAGCTGAAGGCAGCTGACGTACGACTGTTTTCAGACGTACAGGGCTGAAGTGAATACCTGAATGGCATTTGGCTCCCTTCACTTCGGTTCGGTTATTTACATGGCTGCCTTTGGCAGCTTAGTGAATAACCCCCTTAATTTTCTGAACCGATGTTTCCAGTTCTGCACGTTGAAGCCAGACTGTCCAGCAGCTAGCATTTTTTGGCAATCTGCATAGTTCTCTTGGTACAGATTTCCTGCATAAGCAGAATGCAAATGGAGACATTTAATTTACACAGTAACTGAGCCCCTTTCTAATGTTTATATTCTTCCTGCATTTTGAAGAGCATATGACTCAGACAGGATAGTGTTTCTCCTACCTTCATAATGATACATTTTCAGAAAAAGCACTTATTTGAAATAACTGTTGTGGCTTACCTTTGATGTCTTCCATGTATTGTGCTCTATGCAGAGATCTAGCTCCTTTCTAAAACCATTGATGACTCTAATGCAGCAGGTCCAAGGTAAGTCACAGGTCTATCAAGGCAGTGGTAAATCTGATTAGATGGTATACTGGAACAGAAAGATCAAAGATGAGACTGAAACCTGTATTAGGTGGAGGTAGCAGACTACAGACTGTACAGAGCAGAGCATATCAGATGGTAAGTCATCAGCAATCAAGGAGAGTAGTTATTATACCAGTAGCATTAGAAATGTTCACAATTGTCTGAAAAAAAACTAACTTTAGTGATTTCCTTTTAATCAAAGCAAGATAAGCTAGGGGCATTTCAGGGGTGGAAGATCTCTGCTACTTGATCATCAAGTTTTAGGAACCATAAGGATATTGAGCTTACCAGTGAATACGCTAAAGGGAAAAAAAAAAACAGTTTGCATGGGCCTAACCTTTACAATTTAATAATGGTTTGTTTTGAAGTAAGCATTTATCAGTAGATGTTATGTATGGTTTTCACCTTTAGGTGAACTTGGTACTGAGCGAGGGAAGGTCCCTTGGCTTGCTCATTCGTGGCGGTGCTGAGTACTCCTTGGGGATTTACATCACTGGTGTGGATCAGGCCTCAGAGGCTGAAAGTGCTGGTTTAAAGGTAACACTGCAACTGTCCTGCACACCTGTTTTCTCCTGTATGCATCTTTGCACACATTACTTCCACTGAGAAAAGCAAAGTAATGATGTGCAGTAACTACAAACATAAAATCAGATTTCAGCTTTTAACACTTAAAGTAAGAAGAATAGATAATAGCTGCTTAGCATTTTTTTTTGCTGCTAATTGCACTTTGCACACCACTTTTTAATCCTACAAAGTAACTTATTTATCCTGAGGTAGGATAGTGTCCAGCCAGAAGGACCTCACAGTAGTAAATGTATTCAAGACCTGTCCAGCTGGCAGTGATACATTGTGCTTTATAGGGATCAATAGATCATTATTGTAAGATCCGCATAGACCTTGTGCACTTCAAGGTGAATGCAGTTCAACAAAATGTTCTACCAATGACTAATAAACCACCTATCACTTCAATGCTAATCTCGGGGGATATTCACTAATAGGTTTTTACAGCAAAGAAATGTCAGGCATTTATTTGTGGTAAACTCATGTAAACCTATGCATAGAATAGCAGATGTGGGGGCACACTTGCCTTCTCACCTATCTGAGTACCATGCTGATCAAATGTCTTACAGTTTTTTTTTCCTTTTAAAGTTCATTAGTGTTGTTCAATATATGTGCATATCCTCTTACCATGTTGTCAGCTGAGTTTGTCTCCTTTTGGTACTCAAAGTGTACCTACAGTCTGTTGTGTCTGCCAGTATAGGCACGTATTTTTTCCTATCCCACTGTTGCCTCAGTGCCATTACTAAGACAGCAGACCTTATGTTCTGCCGTGTTAACCAACACCTAGAAGCCTATCACCATGCCAAGTCATTACAAATGTAAGTAATTTGACCAAAGTCTGGTCCCCTATAGACGGGAAGTGAAACTTAGGAGTAAAAAAGTGGGATTTCCTTTACAATGACCACCTGGATACCTCTGCATCCCTCCCATCCAGGACTGTTTTGTCCTTCTGAGTCCTGTGCAAAAGCACAAGATGTATAAAACATATTTGCCCTGTCCGTTAAATAACCATATGCCCTCTGCAGTACTAGTGGCTCATTACTGTCTAATGGTACAGTAGACCATTTAATGCTTGCGGAATTTCAACACTTGCATTCCGAAAATTATGCTTAGCAAAAAATTGGGTTAGCTTTCAGGACTAAATAAATATAAATCCGCATTTGGACTTGTTCAATAGATGGTATGTGGTGACATCATGACCAGAAGACTGTTTATCTCCCAGGATTCTTCCTAAACTATAGACAGTGAGAAAGGGTCATCAAGCCTTGGTGTACATCTATATTACAATCATAGAGAGGAGTGCAATAGAAATTTGGGGTGGGAAGGAGTTGGAGGAAACCCTGATCTTAAGATTATCATAGCAGATCACATAATTTAAAGAAGAACAGGTCCAGCAGTATGGAAATGGAAAATTCTGTAGCAAGAGTTTGACACCCCTTTTTATTACATTAGCAAGGGAAGATTGTGAAGTATGTGAGTGAAATCTGACTACCAATGTTCCCGGGGGACACAAAGAACCATTTCCTTGTTTTTTTCCATCAGCACCCAATCAGCATCCACCCAAACCTGGGAGATGTTAAAAACTGATAATTGATATCGGACAAAACCTTTGTGTCCGATATCAATTAGCACAATATCTAATACTAACATCAATACCAATATTAATACACTGAATTATTATGTTGATCTTTAACCTTCCATTCTTTCCTGACTTTTATTCCAGGTAGGCGATCAGATCCTGGATGTAAATGGCATCAGCTTCCTCTCCATTCCTCATGATGAGGCTGTTAGAATTCTTCGCTCCTCTCGACATCTTATCATGACTGTGAAGGATGTGGGTCGAGTTCCTCATGCTCGCACTACAGTAGATGAGACTCAATGGTTAAGCAGCTCGTACACAGGAGATCCTCACTCATCTACAGGGTGAGTAGTGCTAAACAATAAAAAATAATATTTTATTGATGACCATCAGTGGAAGTTGACACTGTAGTCCTCTCATAGAGACTGCAGGTCAGGGCCTGGGATGTCAACCAATCAGATTCCAGCTGACATTTTACAAACTTAGGTTAACTAGTAGTTAAAACCCATGCAGGCACTTTTCTCTGCTCTTAAAATTTCAATCCCTATGTGTCTTACATAGCTGGCGAGAAAACATTAAGCAATACTCAGTGGCATGACAAGATTGAGCTCAGGGTGTAGGGGAGTTAGATGCCACTTGCAGTAATTTTCTTAAGAGATCTCTGCATTGATAAGCCTGCAGTAAATGCAGGAGACATTTTTTTAACCATATTTTTTTCTGCATGACTGTTCTGTGATAAGTACTTGTGATGGCCAGCTCTGCTTTTAATAAACATGCCCCAAATCTCATAAATTCAAGTTTTCCAAGTGTAGGTCACTTTTTAGGCTGGATGTCAAAACAATGAAGAGAAGCAGAGACAGGACAGGACTGGAGACGCACTTGCTAAGTGTGCCACTGTACCTCATTGATCGATGGTCATATTGAAAGGCGGGTGTCCCTAAAGCACATGGCTTACTGTGAAATATCTTTTCACATCTTCCAGTTTCACATGAAATTGCAGAGCCTCACAAAAAAGTTGGCACTTGAAGACTTTTTTCTGCTAGACACTGAACTTGCAGGACTGAAAAGAGGAGATACCTACTGTATATAACTAGCCAGCTGCTGTCACTGGCTGTGGATCCCACCCTGGTCTGAATGGTGAAGTATTATCACTAGGATTTTCCACCAACATATCTTATTAGAAATGGGCTGGGGAGCAAAT
>NW_017308458.1:30102-77337 GCF_000935625.1 Nanorana parkeri | reverse complement strand
TGTGGCAGTCCAGACCTCCCTCATCCTCATGTGTAAAAGTTGAGCTTGGTCCCAAGCCTAATGGTCAGCAATACAACTGTTCACTAGGGTAAGCAATAGGGAGTCATTAAACAATAGGTAGTCACAAACTGTGACTTTTAAAGGAAAAGTTGAACCAAGATGTGCATATAATTTTATCAGCCTCTATCTCTAGATGTAGTGAGAAAATTCACTAAAGGTAAACTCTGCTTGTGCATTTTTACATCATATTAAAGGAGAACTATGGGGTTAAGGCTTTTCCCCATAGTTCTCCTTAGGGTAACGGGAGGACACAAACTAGCGTCCTCCCGTCACCCTAGGCTCAGTATACCGTGAGCTGTAGCTCGCGGTATACTGAGACGCTGCAGTATACTGCTCGCGGTATACTGAGACGCCGCAGCTGAAGCAGATCCCGACAATTGACATCTGCGTGACTGACATCTGGCTCTGCCTATCTAGAGGCAGAGCCAGCTGTACCCGCCCCCTGTCCGTTCCGCCAGTCAGCGCTGGCGGATCGGAGCGGGGAGGGGGAAATCCAGCCCTTTCCCTGTCACGGCAGAGAGCCGTGACAGGATCGAGAGGTGTGCGAACGCCGGTATGTGTTCGCTCACTTCCTGATCTACTGAGCCGACCTGTGACAGTCTCATTGTCACAGGTCGGCTACAACTATGAGGTGAGTGAAAAGCACTCACCTCATAGTTCTGCTTTAACAATTGTCCAGGTTGTTACAGGGTTACTTCAACTGATCCTCTTTGGGCACCACCTAAACAAGATTTAAGCAAGCCTTAAACCTTATATTTACAAAATGTATAAGAGCCATCATTTCTTGCCAAGTTCAGACTGATTTCCTGGCAGGTCATGCATTTGTTTGGGTTCCTGGTGTGTCTAAGAACATCTGTGGCCTGTTAAGCATTCTTGTTATTCTCGTACCCGTTCAGTCCTTTTTAGAGGTTGCAGAAATCTCAGAAGCCTATATTAATTTTGCAATTGAGCCCCATTACTGTACAACAGCTGAAAATAATGACACTGTATAAACATTATTGCTTCACTGGGTTCATTTTGGATGGTGTACTTTATATATCAGAGATGCTTCTTAAGTTCCGTTAGCCGTGGTTTCCTAAATTCTCTAGCCTTCTGCTTCACAGTATAACGGGCCTCGTGTATCAAATTGTCAGTATTAGGAGCTGTTGAAACGGTTGTGGAGCCTATTAATCTATATAAGCTGCAATTTCTCTTTTTACAATGTAATTACAAAACAGGACTCCAGCTGCGTGTTGGTAAATATCTCTTTGAGCCATTCCACCTTAGCTTTTTATATCTTCTGTTCTGACGCCCTGAAACTTTTACTTAAAGGAGAACTATGACAATGAGACTGTCACAGGTCGGCTCAGTAGATCGGGAGGTGAGGGAACACATACCGGGTTCCCTCACCTCTCGATCCTGTCACGGCTTATGAAAAGCCATTGAAATCTATGCACAGTTGCTTTAAAGAAGCACTGGTCATGGACACACATACAGCCATTGCAGCTTGTGCTGCTGTCCAGATACCTGGAGTCCCAGTAGAGGGGTATTTAGGAACCCAGTTAAAGCCGAACACCAGGCGTAAAAAATGTATATGGCCTGTGAATGCATCTGCGTATTCATTAAAAGTATTTTCAAATGCAACTAGTGCAAGTACCTGTATTTGAATATGCACAGTAGAGTTTAAATTGGGAGAGTAATAGGCAATCAGAAATGCTGCATGCAAATATAGTAGCCAAGGAACATGCTGATAGGAGGAGAGAGCAGTCTGCTGTGCTAAACAAGTCTGCTGCTGCTTCTTTACCGTCCAATCTCAGGCTAGAGACAAAGAAGTGACCAGGCTGTATTGTAATAGAAACAGTCTGGTCACCAGCCTGGCTGTTCTGTCTGCCAGGGATGTGTAAATCGTACGAATTTCGATTCGTAACGAAACAAATCGCACATGTCTAGTAAATCTGAGGACTAGATGGAGAGAATTTACTAATTCTTTGGAAGGTAAAACCGCACCCAGGTCCAGATTCACCACAAGGCCACCGAGGCCCGGCCTTGGGGCGGCAGGAAGCGGCGGGGTGGCAGCATTGTGGAATCTCCCGACGCCCGGGACATGCAGTTCCGGGTGCCGGGCGGTAAGTTGTTTTCTACATTTAGGCCAGCTTTGGGAAAGCAAGCCTAAATGTAGTGTGGCGAATCCACTTGTTTACAAGTGATCTCGGCGATGTCACCAAGATCACTTGTAATAAGACTGCAGCCTGTCCGTCCTCCCTTTGCCCCCCCCCCCTGCGCCTACCTCTCTCCTTGCTGGCTCCGTTCTCCCGGCTCCATCCTCCCCCTCACCGCCGAGTATCTCTCCTCGCTGGCCGCCAAAGTCTTCAGGATGGAGAGCGGCAGGGTTAAAACAAACCCTGCTGCTCCTTGTAAACAGTGAGAGTGGAGAGCAGTCTTGACCTCTCACCTGTCACATGAAGTGCTGTGCTAGATACCGCACCCATATATATATATATCATCTGTGGATTTAGATGTCAGTTTTAAGTTAAAGGTTTTAAGAATGGAACAGAGCTACCCCATTGGTTCTTCTGGGTAGCTTTAATTAGGAACCAGACTGTGGTAAAAATGTTGTTGGGATTGGGTCTTCCTGCTCTAGTACTGTTACAGGTTTTAATACCATTGATGTGGATGCAAGTGAGGTGCAGCTGGTGCGTAACTGATAGTGACTGCTAAGATCTAGCAAGCAACAGAGGTAAAAAGAGGGCAACATGATGTTTTGACTCTTGCCTTGTAGATATACTGCCCTGGGTTTGATGCCAGCAGTGGGCACTATCTATGTAGAGTTTGTATGTTCTCACTGTATTTCCACCTTGTCTTCTCTTTGTACACTGGGTTCCTCCCAAACCATAATGAAAGGTTAGTTGGCTTGCATCGGTAACTGTCATACTGTGTGTGAATGGGGCAGTAACTGATTTGAATGCTCTCTGTAAAGCTCCGTGGACCCATTCACATCTATGTTTTTGTTGTGTTATTCCCGAAGTGCAACAGCACTCAAGATACATGAGTCCTTTGACACCTGAGTGTTGCATCACTTGCTGCCTGTAGCATGAAGCTCAAAGAAGTACCTGGGCTTATTTTGGGGCAGAATCCTGTGTTTTTCCTCCGCTGACATCTACTGGAAACCAGCATTTCTTGATCCACCTGCCCCAATGTCACTAAAGGATACAGAACTGACATGGATATCACTGAGAGAGACCAGTGAGAGCTACAGGGAACACAAGAGTGCGACCGAGAAGAGTTGGTTTCATGTGGACTGCAGCGGAGGATTTCTATTGGATGGAGCAGCATTGTGGTGCCATGAGCAGCGGGCAAGGAATGTATTCCTAGGTACACTTGTTTGGGAAACCTTTATTTGAGGACAGGGTAATTTTAACAGGCGAGAGCCTCTTTTACAAAGCTAATAATCTGTCATATCATACGACATAGCAGGAGAAACAGGGCTTTGATTCCCTGAGCAGTAATGTTAAGTTTCCTCTGCAAACATTCACTGTAGCTGGAGCAATAGCTATGGTAAATGTGGATAATAGGGAAGCCCCCCCCACCACCACCACCACCACAAAAACAGTCCCTGTGAGATCTACAACAACGGGCACAGGTATACTGTGTCTTTTATTTTTTGATTCTTTTAACTGAACAGAATGCATTGACTGAAAGGCTTTCTGTGAAATCTTTTGAAAACAGAGCTGAACAGCTTGTCCTAGGGTATTTGCTCTTCCATTTGAAATAACAAGTAAAATCTAATGTCACTTGGAGAGCTATTACCAATGCAGCGCTAAATGAATTGCAAACAAGCACATTTATTACGTCGTGAGATTTAGGCACCCGCGGGAAGGCATGTACGTCTTTGCTTGGAAAGCTTACACAGAAATCACATTTAACCAGTTTCAACGGTATCTTGTTTTGCAGTTAGTTATATGGTTATGTGAATCTGTATAGCTAAAATGATGCTTTGAACAAAGAAATAGTTTAAAATCATCAGGTCTAAATCTGTGTTGTGTGTCTGTTTACCTATTAAAGTTTATGCATTAATTTTATATTTTTTTCCCCCATACAACACAGTAGCATGAAAGTGTACTTATTGCAAACAGGAGCAGGAGCAGATACTTTGTTGCCTGGAGGAATGTTGAGGATGCAGCTGATAAAATCACGTATTAATTTAGAAAACATAACCATGCAGGGCCTAGTCTGTCAAGGTTGGAATTACAATGTACTTCAGCACAACAACCAGATTTTACTTCTCTGACTGTCAGTTTCCACTGCAGGTCTGAAAATGATTGATTGCCGTAGGGCATTACAGAGAGTTCCTATTATAGCGCTGTATGTGTAAAAGACAGTTTTAGTTCTCCCAGGTTAGAATCAATGGCAATAAACCAAGGTTACGCTTTCTCAAACTGAATATTTATAACTTATTAAAAGTATTTATAGCAACAATATGCAATGGGCTGCATACATGAAACCATGTTTTATAACATGCATATATCATATTATCATTATTATAAACCACTGTTCATTAATATTCAGTGTCAGTATAGATTTCACTGACACTGTAGTAAATACAGTTGAGTACTGATTGGACTTAGAAGAAGGGGGTATTATGGACAGGGCGCAACTGGGTTTTTGCAATAGTGCACTAATATGGCTACAATCAGGCCCGTACCTATGGTATTCGCTGACTGAGGCAATGTCATTCCTGGGGGTCGGGGGGGGGGGGGGTGTTTGGTGCTGACAAGGAACGCTTGTGGTGCAAGGAGGGAAAATGCTTGTGGGGGCAGCAGAGGATGCCGGACACCGCGCTGTTAACGGCTTTATCTGGCATCCCGCCCAGCTCACTGAAGTCACTGGTTGTCAGGAGTTTGTTGGGACGCAAGCCAGAACATCCCACTCAGCTCTTGACAACAGGTAACATCAGTGAGCTGGGCAGGAGGTCAGACAGGGTGTCACAGGTTCATAAGCGCTCTTAGCAAACTGGGATGTTGTGGCTGCCCCACCACCACCACCTGGCTGCCCCCCAAGTGGCTCAGGCTGCCTCATTATAGGAACAGCCCTGGATACGATCATTTATAGTAAATACAAATCTCTACAGGACAGTTTAATAATTCAAATCCTCCATATAAGTGCCCTCGTTTCAGTGCAATTCTGATGACCTCTTTACACTCGTACATGCATTACAAGTACAAATCCCATTGTTTCCTATGTGGCTGGTGCACATCTATAAGCTTTAATTTAGTAGGAAAGGGAAACTATTTTCACACCTATGCCAGTGCATCACCACATCCGGTCTGGGGACGCCCCTGGTTATTTGTTCTGCTATATCACCTTTATCTGTAGGCACAAAGATCTATTTTTTGCCTGTTCAAATCCGTTGAAAAAGGCAACAATTGGGGTGTGCTTAAAATGGACCTTTACCCACTTTGAATAAAAATTATATCAGCATACAGCTTTGCATGCTAATATGAAATCATCTTACATTCACTAGCTAAACAAACATATTTTTATTTACTTACAACTTTTTTTCCCCCCCTTCCTTGTCCACTTTGGTACAAATGATGTAATGTGACCAATCGTTGCATCCTGGAAAGGTTACATCAGCAGAGCATTGCTGGGGAAATCTCATTTGTAATATCATGATATCTCAAGGAAAGGTATTTTCCTCCCCTGGGATGATGTGCATGGTCACATGTCCTAGTCACATGTGACAGAGTTCCAGCAAGTAAAGGGAGATCTAGTAACCTGCCCTCAGTTAAAATGGCCACTGTCAGAATACTAGGGAAGAAAAGAAAAATAAGCTATGCAAAAAAAAAGCCTGCAATTTATCTCGAAGTACTTTATGTGTTTGTAGATTGTCATTACTAAACATTTCTAAAGGTGCCTTTGTTGTTATTTTGAATATTTTGGTAAAGTTCCTCTTTAATCTTTTACATGACTTTACAATCTTTTATAAACGCTCAAAAAATAATGGCATAAAAACTCCAGAGTTTTCCTTTAAGAAGAACTCTTTATTAAAGAAAGTTGTATGTGTTCCAGATTCGGCAACATTCATGTTTTCTTTCTCCCTACAGAATTCTGGGAAATTCCTCCAATGAAACCAGCACAAAGGTGAGTTAGCTGGATGAAAGACTGATTATTTCTTCACGGTCTTCAATACAGTCTGCCTGTCAGTCAGAAACATGTGATTATGACTATCAGCTGAATACAGAGGGCAATGTCGGAGGAATAGATTTGAGCTCCACAGTTTACTAAACACGTCTGACATTTTTCTAATAGATTTCTCAGCCATCTGCTGCAGTTATACTTCTAGAGCACAATAACCTCAATAATACAGGTTTGTGAAGCAAGAATAGCTTCAATTTCTGCCGCCCATAGTGACCAATCAGAATCTCTCTTTCTGCTTACCCATGTATTATAGAACCATAGAAACACTGACATATACTGTAGAAGAATGACAGCAGAATAAGACCAAGTGGTTTTGTTGAATGTTTGTTTGTTTTTAAAAAATCCTTTTTGTCTGAGTATAGCTCTATATTTGTCCCAAGTATGTTTAAAGCTGAACCCCAGGTATAACATTTAATACTTAAAATAATGTGTTTAATAGTTACAGTGCATTGGTCCAGCTTGGTCCAATGTAAGTATAAATGCAAGGTGTTCTCAGATTAGATAAGTTGTGGATCCATTGTTAACAATAGTAGGCATTCTATGAATGTCCGCTGTGCCAAGCGAGTGACCCCCCTTTGTTTTCAGAACAGAGGTGAAGCTGCTCAGCACAGCACCATAAAGGACCAAGAAGATCAGCAGTGTAGTCGCCCCGGCTATTACATTGCTTCGCAGGATCCCCAGCAGCCAATCAGGTATGACATGCATTCTTATATCGGACCAAGCTGGACCAATCTTCGTATGCCTAAAAAGTCATACCTAGAGTTCCGCTTTAAATTCACTTACTTTTGACTGACTTACAATGGCACTCTACAGGAAATCGGTTCCATGCATCAACTATTCTTTCAGGAAAATAATACTTTCTTGACCAAGAAGATGGGAACATGACCGTAAACTAGTAGGAGCAAAGTTCAAAACTAGCCTTAGAAAGTATTATTTTCCTGAAAGAATACCAGAGTCAAACGGCTTCTTTACTTTGGCTCCGCCGAACATGCTGAGCATGTTCGGCTAAACCGAAGTGAGCCGATGTACAGCTGATTTTAGCGTTCGGCCTTCGGCAGCTGAGTGGATAACCCCCATAGTCTCTCCTGATATGTTTTCTCACTCAGACCCTTCACTATTTGTGTTGCCTGTCTCTGCACTCATCCAATTTTATCAATATCTTTATGTAAGTGAGGTCCTCCAGAACTGGACACAGTATTTTAAATGAGGTCTAACTAAAGATCTATATTATATATACAGTATATTTATCGGAAGATTGTATAATTACCTTCAGTAATCTTCCTTTCCTGGAGCATCTTTATGGCGACACACAACGGGTTAATGCTCCGCCACTTAACCCTATAGGACAAGTCAATTATAAATTTGGATCCCCCACTGCCCACGGCATTCACGTAACAAGCACGAGCCATGGAAGCGTGGGAAAAGGTGTGCTGCCATGAAGATGTACCAGGAAAGGAAGATTACCAAAGGTAAGTATACAATCTTTTTCCTGGCGCATCATGGCAGCACACAATGGGAAATAACGATCATCAGGGTGGGATGCTAAACCAGTATTTATTAAGACATAAACAAGTTTACACGTTAGTGGTGGAAGAGATTAGAGATTTGCCAAGGGCCAAGGTTGTTAGTTGAGATGGATCAACTCGATAGTGGTTTACGAAAGTGTGGCTGAAAGACCATGTAGCTGCCTTGCACACTGTCTCGGCAGAGACTTTGGAAGAAGCTGCCCAGGATGCTGTGACACCTCTAGTTAAGTGAGCCCGGATTTCCTTTGGAATTGGAAGGCCTCTCAGAGAGTAGACTTTCTGGAGGGCTTTGACGAGGTAAGAGGCTATGGTCTTGGAAGAAGCTGCCCATCCTTTTCTAAGGCCTATAGGAACAATTAAGAGATTATCGTGTTTCCTGAAGGAAGCAGTAATTGCAATGTAGAAACTAAGCGCGTCCTTCAGATCTAGCGCATGTGGGTTGCCCTCCTCATCCTGGAAGGGGGGGAAGTACTAATTCCTGGTCTATTTGAAAAGGAGTGGACACCTTGGGCAAAAGGTCTTCCAGGAAAGGTCTCAGTACGACTCTTTCCTGGAAGAATACACAGTAGGGGTCCCTACATGATAACGCATGTAGTTCCGACACCCGTTTCGCTGATGTGATGGCAACTAGGAATATGGTTTTCAGTGTCGAATTCTAAATTGTAGAGTGAGCATTTGGATGAAAGGGCGTAGCTGATAATGTTGAAAGGACTAACGAAAGATCCCATTGTGGAAAAAGAATCTTCCTGGGAGGTTGAATTTTGAAACAGGCTTTCAGGAAGCAGATGATTAGTGGATTGAACGCCCATCTGGTATTAGTTAATGCAGATATTGTAGAGACGTGGACTCTAAGTGTATTCCAACTTAGTCCTAAGTCTAATCTTTCCTGCAGGAAGTCTAGAACGTTGGAGACTGAAGAAGCTTTGGGATCCAATCTTCCCATCTGAGCCACAGAAACAAACCTATCCCAGATAGCTCGGTATGTAGCATTGGTGGAAGCTTTCCTAGCCTTCATAAGGGTAGATAACACAGAAGATGAGCAGCCTATGTTCGAAAGGCTGTGCCGCTCAATTTACAGGCCATCAGATGAAGCCTCTCTGGGGTTGGATGTAGAAACAGGCCGTGGAATAGAAGGTCCCGGTGTGGAGGCAGAACAATAGGTGGCTGAAGTCTCAGGTGACTTAACAGAGAGAACCACGGTCTCCTGGGCCAGTACGGTATTATTGCTATTATTGTTCCTGAAAACAGAGAGACTCTGTGCAGGAACCTCCCTATCGAGGGATACGGGGGAAAGGTGTAGCCTATGGAGAAATCCCATGGGAAGGTTAGAGCATCGATGCCGACTGCCTGCGGAGAGGGAAACCTTGACAGGTACCGAAAGCATTTCCTGTTTTCCTGAGTAGCCATCAAATCTATCTCCGGCAAGCCCCAGCGGCTAGTGATGTCATTGAAAACCTCCCAGTTCAGCTCCCATTTGTGGTTGCAATCCGATGGTGGCTCAGGTAGTCCGCCAGGACGTTCTTGTCAGACGTCCCAGGGAGCTAGTAGTGAGATGAGGAACCCACTGGCAATAAGCAGCTGACAGTCCAGAAACGCGGTACAAGTTTAGGGATAATCCAAGAGGGGTAGTCAAATGTCCAATCCGGGTCGAGGCAGGCAGCGAAGGTTCAAAGGCAGAAGACGGTCCAAGGGTCGGTAATCGGGAAGGATACACAGGGGCAATGGCAATAGCAGGATCAGCAGGGAGGCTAGGTGTTCACCATAAGGTGGAATAACTCAGCAATAAGCCAGAGCTCAGGCCAGGTTTTTATAGCCAGGGGAGGTAGGACCACCCCCTGGTCACCGAGGCAACCAGGAGGCCTCCCTCCCCGGGAACCAATGGCAGGCGAGGAAGATGAAGGTGTGTACTGGGAACCTCCCCCAGCAAGGCTCACACCTGATAGCCAGATGATGCAAGAACGCTATGCTCCCGGGGATGCGCGCGCAGCCTGCGTACTGCGCATGCGCCCACGCCGCATGACCCGCGCATGCGCACCTGCACCTCGGGCACCAGGTGTTCTACCGAGCTGAAGGGGAACCCGTGCCCTGCGCCGTGCCCGTGGTCCCCGAGTAGAGGTAACATCCCCTGCTTCCTGACAGAGCCCCCCACCAAGGAGCGGCCTCCGGACGCGACCCTGGGAAGGCCTCTCGGGGTGAGCCCGATGGAACGCCCGAACCTTGGCGTCCGCATGGACGTTCCCCGAGGGCTCCCAGGAACGCTCCTCGGGACCGTACCCCTTCCAGTGGACGAGATACTCAAGGACCCCACGCCGGCGGCGGGAGTCCAGGATCTCCTGGACTTCGTACTCGTCATCGTTATTCACCTGGATGGGAGGCGGTGGAGCAGGTGCCCGGCCCGGGAACGGGTTGGCACGGTGAGGTTTCAACAAGGACACGTGAAATACCGGGTGGATTCCTAGGGAAGCAGGCAACCGGAGCTTGGCGGCAACGTTGTTGACCATACTCACGATCTCGAAGGGACCAAGGTAACGGGGTCCCAGTTTTCGGGAGGGACAGGACAGCTTGAGGTGCTGTGTGGAAAGCCACACCTTGTCCCCGTCTTTGTATCTGGGGGATTCCGTGCGTCTACGGTCTGCCTGCGTCTTGTGCCGCTGCTGCGCAGCCTGAAGTTGTTGCGTTAGGGTCCGCCTCAGTTCTCTTAGGAGGCGGAGCTGTTGAGCCACTTCAGGCACCATGCCGCATGACCCGCGCATGCGCACCTGCACCTCGGGCACCAGGTGTTCTACCGAGCTGAAGGGGAACCCGTGCCCTGCGCCGTGCCCGTGGTCCCCGAGTAGAGGTAACATCCCCTGCTTCCTGACAGTTCTGCTCCCCTAGTCAATAAGTTGCTTTTAGATCCCACAGATTGCTCCTTGCCCAGGACATTATAGACTCTACTTCTCTGAGCAGGGTTCTGCTGCATGTCCCCCCCCCCCGTCCCTGGAAGTAGGCCACCATTTATTTTTTGTCCACTAATAGTTGGACAATCTGGCCACGTAACAGGGGGGAGAACGACTGCAGGGCTTTGAATGCTGCCCGGATTTCCAGGACGTTCAAGGTGGCTGACTCTAGACAAAAGTTCCAATTACCTTGGGCTGCCAGTCCTTGGCTATGTGCGCCCCATCCCATGTTGCTGGCATCTGAAGTGACCACAATGGTGTTTGGTACTGGCAGGAGATGGTGTCGGGTCAAATGTGTTCGGTTTGTCCACCACCATAGGGAACTTTTCATCTGTGGAGAGAGAAACATTTTCTGCCGGTGATCGAATCTGTTCCACTGTCTCAGGAAACCAAATTGGAAATGGCAAAATCTCCAATGCGCCCATCTCACCATAAGAATGGTGGAGGATAGGAGTCCCAGAATGGCTAGGCACTGGTGGGCTGAAGGAAGTGTGCAGACAAGACCTGGCTCATTTTGTCCAGGATCCTGGAGATCTTCTCCTCTGGAAGTTGGATGGCATTGTTATGGGTGTCTAATAGAGCCCCCAGAAAGATCAGTTGCTGTGTAGGAACAAGGCTGTATATTTCGAAATTGATCATCCTGCCAAAGTTTTATAAAGTTGTTCTAAGGACCCGCAGGTGCTGAAAGATGACTTGGCGGTCTTGTGCCAGTAAGAGAAAATCGTCCAAGTAGTGGTTGATTCTCGGGCCCTGTAGTTTTAATGTGTGCCACTAGAGAAAATAGGGCCTTCAAGAATGTCCTCGGAGCTGTTGAGATTACAAAGGGGAGGCACCGGAACTGGGAGTGGTATCCCAGGATTGCGAATCTCAGGAATTTGCAAAATCTCCTATGTATAGGAATATAGAAATAGGCATCTAGGAGGTCCACTAAGACCATCCAATCTTGGAGCCGGATCAATGGAAAAATTGTTTGTAACGCCTCCATTCGGGATGTTGGAACTCGAATGTGTTTGTTCAGGTCTTTTAGATCTAAAACTGGTCTCAGGTCCCCTGTTTTCTTTCTCAATAGAGGCGAGTAGAACCCTGAGAATCGTTCGGTCAATGGAACTGGACAGATTGCTTCCTTCTGAAGCAGATTGCTGTTGTATTCGATTAGAATCAGAGCTTTGTGTGCGGAATTGGGGAGTTTGGTTTGAGTAAGTCTGGATTGAGCGGGATTGTCCTTGAATCTTCAATGGCCTTGATAAATGGTGGATCGCACCCAATCGCATTCTGGGGCTTTGGCCCATGTCTCCGAGAAGAATTTTAAACAGCCGCCCACTGAATAGGAGTGGGCGCCCGTACCGTCAAAACGGTTTCTTCGAATCCTGTGAACCTGTGGTGGCTAATTTCTTAGAGAACCTCAGTAAGGAAGACTGAGCACCTTTCCAAGTACGTCGAAATTCTCATCCTGGCCTATATGAGCAAGATTCCTTTGATCTGTCGACCGGTAGTCTTTTAACACTGGACTGGTAGCTCTTTCTGAACTTCCTGCCCGGCGGAAGTGGTCCAGATTTACCGCCGGATACTTTGGCAATTGCTGTTTCCAATTGACCACCGAACAAGTTCGAATCGTCATAAGGTATACAATACCAGTTGCAGATGCGTCTGCAGACCAGGGTCTGAGCCACATGACTCTTTACACTGTTACCATGTCTAACATGGCCTGGCCTGAGCACCTTATGGTGTCTATCGCCGCCTCACCAATGAAGTCTTCTGCTAGACGCAAGTCCTGAAGTTGTTCCATGATTTTATCTTTGTCCACATCCTCAGGGCTTGGTCTATATTTTGAATCCACAACGGAATCGCTCTAGGCACAGCTGTGAGCGCAATCGCTGGATGGCAGCTGTATATGCTCTCTTAATGTCCAAGTCTGTTTTCCTGTCCAAGGGATCCTTGAAGGAGACTGTGTCATCCATGGGGAGGGTCACGAGACGTGCCAGACGCATCACTGCAGCGTCTACCAGAGAGGGTGAAGTAAGGCCAGTGATATCTTCCTCCTTAAAGGGGTATAGCTTTGCCACCCTATTATTGAGGCATGGTTTCTTCCCGACTTTGCGCCATTCCTCGGTAATGAGCTCCTTAATCTCACCCATATATGGGAATGTATTTTTTTCCTTCCTAAGATGAGGAAAGTATTTCCTCATCTTAGCCGACTGTTGAATATCGTCCTCCCAATCTATAGCTTGTTTGATTGCTGCGATGAAGGGATCAATCAAAGAAAAATCAAAGCCCGAAGGGGCAAACTGCTCACATGTGTCTGCATTGTCAGATTCGCTGGAATACAAACCCGGGACGCCTAAGGTCTGCAATGTGGAAGGTTGCACAGAAGAGGATCCTGTAAGCTCTTGAAAACATTCTTTAACTGACTGCTTGATCAGTGACACCACATCCGGTGTAGGAGTCCCCTGGTCCTGTGTATCCTCCATTAGACAGGCTTGACAGACCAATTTATCCTTTAGGGCCGGGTTTCCACATGCCCAACAAGTATTGTGCTCATGGCTTTTGGTGGGCTGAGTACGGCGGGTAGGTTAAGAGCTGCTACCCCTCCTGTGATGATTCTGTGGCATCGGGGACCGTCGTCTGGAGTGGGTGCGATGTTCGTGAGGTGGGCTGTAAAATATAACTTGAATAAGCAACTCCTCACTGTCTCCTTAAATGAGTGAAACCAAAAAAAAATGTACCCACCCTTACCTCTTAGGGGATGCAGCACTTTGTGAGGCAGCATCATCGGACATGATCTGTAGACATAGGAAAGGAGGTAAGAAAGAAAAGCACAGGACAATATAATTAATGGACTATAACAATACGAGGTACCTGTAAAGAGGCTCAGAGGACATCCAGCGCTGTCTGATAGTAAGTTTGGCCGCTGCTTCTGTAGCTCCTGAGAGGAGTCATAATCCCCGCCGCCGCTGTTTAAATCCTGAATGGCGGCATCTAAGGAAACCGCGCACGCGCCAAAGTGACCCTGCACTCCATTTGGTTGGAGCCTGCTATGGCGGCCGTCCGCGCCTGCGCAGATCGGCTGCCACCATTTTGGGATGGATCGTTCAGTCGAGGACCCAGAGATAGTAGCCGTGCTGGAGAGTCACGGCCATTACAGGAAACTGAAAGGTAGGAGAGGGAAAATGTCTAAGTCCGCGGCAAGGAAAGCTGCCAAGGAGTAGTAGAAACAGGCTCAATCAGAACCTCATAGCTAATGACCCGGGCTGCTGAGCGGGTCTCTCTGCCTGTATACCTTGTTTAAAGGTATTTTAAGCCAGAGACATCACATCAGGGGAGACCTGACCCCGTGTGGGAAGATGCAGGAATATCGACTAGGTAAGGGCAAAAATTGTAGACTCGTCCATGGCGAGGACAGAAAAAAGAATGCCGTGGGCAGTGGGGGATCCAAATTTATAATTGACTTGTCCTATGGGGTTAAGAGGCGGGGCATTAGCCCGTTGTGTGCTGCCATGATGCGCCAGGAAATATATATACTGTATATATGGCCAGTGAGATTTACCACAATACAGTTAGAGCTATATGCTAGCATATCTAAATCTTAGAGCAAAAGTTGCATGTATTGCAGCTTATTAATCCTTAGATGTGGTGGATGCATTCATTTTCATTTTTCAAGCTAGAATATTTTAGAACATTTGTTAAAGACAACTAATAAAGTCACCACATCTAAAGGCTGGTAAGCTGCAATATATTAGTTTTGCATTTAGATACGCTTTAAGTGAATTTACGGTACACTTATCTCCCATCTCCCTCATACCCCCCCCAGTGTGAATATAAAAGGTTCACTGAGCGACTGATTCTGGATCTGCGGCTGTCGCTAAAACTTAAATTGACATGTTTTGAATGATCCTTCTAGCTGCTGTAAATCTGTCAGCCTTATAGTGAAAAAAATACCCACAAGTTCTATAGCGCAGATTGTGGTCTCTTTGTTTTCTAAATGGTACAATAAATCATTGAGTTCAGAGAATTTTCCAGTTATCACACCTAAACTCTTCACTGCTTTTCATTACTGATCAGAAAATAGTTTTGTAGTTTTTTGTTTTTTTGCATTTCTATATGAGACTTTTATTAGGTCAACTTTACACCTATGCATTGTGGTAAGGCATGGTAAAACCTGCATTTTATAACATGTTAACCTAATGCATGTAACACAATGTATAGTATTATACAATCAGCATCATGGTGCCAGTTATTTTAAAGGGCACCACAATGCACCTTCCAGACTCACCCAAATGCAGTGGTGTCACAAGGAGGGTGCGGGGGGTGCGGCCCACACCTGGGTGACACCATTGAAGGGGTGACACCAAAATGACTCAGTCATTTTGGGGTCACCCCCCTCTGAAAATGACCTCCATGACCGAGCGCCCGACAGTATCAGGAGAGAGGAGGGGACCCGGCGGCATACCTTATCCCGCAGGGTGACTGTCCCCTCCTCTCTCTGCCGGCATCCATCACCAAGATGGCCGCCAGCAGGTATCAGAATACTGACGTGCGTGCGCCCCGGCGGGGTGACACTCGGTTACCGCTCCGGGTGTCACCCAGCCTCGGGACGCCCCTGCCCAAATGTATATGCTTTGTAGCACACCTCAACACACATATGGGACACACAGACATAAAAGATCCATGCCCAGATTTAGGCCCCGTTCACATGTATCGACTTATCGCGCGATTTCCGCCGCGATATTGCGCATTTTTGCCGCGCGATATCGCGGGAAGTCGCCGGCTAATGATAGTCAATGGAGCTGTCTTAGCTCCATGTCGCTCGTCGCGGTCGCAAGTCGCTTCTGCCGGACCCTTTTTTCGGCGGATTTTGCGCGATATTGCTTTTTTTCTATGGAGCCTGACAGAGAAGGTCGCGCTACCGTCGCTGGATCGTCGCTGGAACGTCGCCCCGAAAGTCGTGCTATCCCGGCCGCTGCAAAGGTATGTCGCTACATGTGAACGGGGTCTTAGGTGTGTAGAGGTGCATGAGTAACCCATTTAAAATAAATGTGCTGCCTTAACACATGTGTACAGCATACCGCATGTTAATGTGCATGCAATAACACACCGTACAATGTTGTTGCATATACTCATGTAATGTCAAAGTTAAAAATGTTTTTAAAAATGTCCTGCTTTCGTTTAAATCATTCCTGGTGATGCTACAAGCGGTGCCAATGATCAGGGTGCTGACAAGTTCTGCTATAGTCACTGCAGTATGACGTTCATCCGCCGCTGTACTGCATACAAGTCCACAGGAACTTCTTGTGATTGGCCTGCCCTACAGGATGTGCACAGTAACAGGAAAAACTGTATTTTTTAACAACAAAATAAACTGACTTAATTCAGAACAACCAGTCAGATTTAACTTTTACTTAAAGATGATTTTTGATTGGTTGTTACTATTAGTTGCTATACTTTGTGCATATCATTTACACTGCTCCAAATATACTGGGGGGGATTTATCAAAACTGGAGCAGACGAAATCTGGAGCAGATTTGCATGGCAACCAATCAGCTTCTCTGTCTCATTTTCGAATACCTTACCTGCGCAAACTGAAGAGAGATGCTGATTGGTTGCTATAGGCAACTGCTCCAGGTTCTTTCTGCTCCAGTTTTGATAAATTCCCCCCACTTTATATATATATATATATATAAATCTACAATGTAACCAAATTCCAATAGATCCACTGAAGTTATCAGGTTCTTACATAGTCATGTATGTGAACATAACAGTATATTGCATACACTTGTTAACAGATGTTGTCCCTGTGTCTCTCACAGCCAGTCTTCTACCGAGCACCTGCCGGGTCCCAGGTCACTCTCAGCAGTCTGGGTAATCAGTCCGTGGTTGCCCTAGAAGAGAGGGCATGTATGTTGCTTACTGAGCCTGAGAGACGCACAATGAACTACTACTTCCAGCAGTACAAAGACCTCCACATCTCAGTGCAGGCCTTCGTAATGGCTATGTTTGAGCTTCTCAACACCCAAGCCAAGGTAACTGGAAGTTGTGTGTATATGTGTGGTTGGATGTGGAAGGATATTCTATACCTACTGCTATATAAATCTTTCTCCCATTGTAGTTCACTCTGCTGTCTGAGCTACGGCCCCAGATCTTCCCTCATGATTTGGCTGTATTTGACAACATGGTGTTGAAGCGAGAAATTGAGTCTATGAAATCTCGGCATCGATCAGGAGATGCAGTCTCTGTCTTATCTCACAGTCCAAGCACCTCATCCACTGAGAGCCACCAGACTGTCAGCACCGCAAGCACTGCCCGGGTAAGGCCACTGCATCTAAAACAGTCATGTCTATCATCTTACATAGAACAGGGGGGTCTGTAATGATAGATCCCTATTGCATCCATAACAGACTGTAGAGTTTCAATGGAACCCTGCAGCTTTGAAACCACAATATGCTTGAAGTGAAACTATGTCCAGATTATGGTCATTAACCCCTTCATGACTGAGCTAGTTTTCAGTTTCTGTTCATAAATTACTGACACACATTTTTGCTGTGTGATTCTTCCACAGCAGTAATATACTTTCTTACTAAATGTACCCACACATATTATATATTGTTTTTTAGAGGATAGATAGGGCTACATGTTTATATCAAACATTGTACTTAACGCCTCACTTAGTTTGAATAAAATATTTAAAAATTAGGAAAAAAACTAGAAGAAAACACTTTTTTTCGCAAGTTTTGATTATTATTATTTTTTTTTATAGAAATTTGTTATAATAATTATAGTATAAAAAATGTATTTATATATCATTTTTATTTTCCTAATTTTGTTTTACTTTATTTTTATTTTTTTACACTTTGTAAAAAAAAAAGTAAAAAAAAAACAAACTTTTTTTTTGTCAGTTTATATCAAGCAGTCACTATGACTGCTTGAAAAAATAACTTTTTTATTTAATTTTTGGCTATTATTAGGCTGCTCCAAACTTAGGAACGGCTAATAATAACCTTAGAGACTGATCCTGACAGCATGTCAGATTCAGATCTCACTAAAAGGTCTTTGATCGGCCCAGACGATCAGAAGTCTGATACATTTCACTCAAAGAGATACATTGTATCTCTTTGGTGAAATGTATCATAAACATCGGGCTATCGAGCTGTCAAAACGAATAGCAGAGAGGTGACTCACTCTGCTACGTCTCTGCTATTTTCAGCTGTCAAATACGGGATCGCTATTTAGCAGTCCCGTATTTGCATGTAACGGCTTCATTCTTTAATTAATGAAACAAAGAAGCTTTTGCAAAAGCTTAACTATTTCAATAATGAATGCCTCAATACTGAGGCATTCATTAATGACTGGTAACTGCTGAGAATCAGCGGTTATCGGCATTACAAAGCCTGATATAACTCGTCACGTACAGTGTACATGGCCAGTCATATAGGCACTTTGTGACGGGACGTACAGTGTACGTCTCCCGTCACGAAGGGGTTAAACCATGCTCATATTGCATATTAGCTGCCGGATTATGATCTCATTTCATACCGTGTGAAGCAGTGACGGACCTAATAACCAAAGGGCCCTGGTGCAAGATTTTATCTTGGGCCCCCCTCCCAAGAGGGGGGGGGGCGCAGGAGCGGATCGCACTGGCCCAAGACCCCCCCCCAGCGGTCTCTAATGTTGCAGTAGCATGCTGGACTTACCTGAGACCCTGCAGAGCACACCATAGATCCTGCATAGCCCACCTGACACTCTCTATGGTGGGCTGTGCAGGGTCCCAGGTGGGTTGGTCTGGTCGTCGGGATTCCTTTCCTTGTACCTCCTCCCAACTCTTCTTACCTGCTGCTGCTGGGGCCCGGCCTCCTCCACCCCCTCCCCTGTCACCTCTGCCATGCAGCCCCGGTACAGTTGACACCCATGTAAGAGGCCCCCCAGACCCCTCACATGGGTACCGGCCATACCCCCTGATGGCGGTGTTCTATCAAAGGTTGTGACTACGTTAGAATGTGTGACCGGTGACGTGGTCACACGGTTTAACGTAATCCCGCCCAGTTTTTCGACGGTGGAATGTGTGACCGCCAATAGGTGAATCATTCCAGTGCTTTCCCAGCTGTTCCAGGGCAGATCGGCATCGCAAATCGCATGTGCAGGAGAACCGACCTGCCCTGGAACAGCTGATCGGTCCTGAAATGTCACTTCTCTCTCCTACTGCGATCTCACATTCCACCGCACTCACAAAGTCGGATAGAAGTGACATCTCAGGACCGATCAGCTGTTTCAGGGCAGATCGGTTCTCCTGCACATGCGATTTGCGATGCCGATCTGCCCTGGAACAGCAGAGAAAGCGTTGGAATGCTTCACCTATTCCACCGCCGAAAAACTGGGCGAGATTACGTGAAAATGTGTGACCACGTCACTGGTCACACATTCTATCGTAGTCTCAAACTTTGATAGAACAGAGGCCTGTCTGTATCATTAATCAGTCTGTATCATTTAATCAGAGAAATAGATTATAATAGGGAACATTACAGTGTAATATTCCCCATTATAATCCCCATTATAATCCATTTGTCTAATTACATGAAATAGTAGTACACAACAGAGAAATAGATTATAATAGGGAACATTACAGTGTAATATTCTCCATTAAAATCCACTTGTCTAATTACATGAAAAAGAGAAGTACACAACTCCTACTCCCATCCCCCCCAGCGCTCGGACTTACCCAGCCAGAGGACAGCTGCCAGGGAGTTTCGATGTGTGCACTGCAGGGGGCGGGGCTTGTGACACACACACGCCTCCTGTGACTCACCTCCCCTCCCGCCGCCTGTTACTATGGACGCGGCCGGGAGGGGAGGTGAGTCACAGGACCCGCCCCCTCACTGAGAAGCCCGTCGGTGGCAGTGCACGGTCCCGAACACCGGGACCGTGCACTGCCCCATATTGCAGGACCGGACCCCACTGAGGCTGTGGGGGTGCCCAGGACCTGACCCCACTGGGCCCCCCCACAGCCTCAGGCCCCCACACCGGTTGCACCGGCGGTAGTTCCGCCACTGGTGTGAAGGTGTTATGTAGGCTTTTAAGTTCAAGATGTTCCTTACTGTGTCTCAATTTCCTTGTTGTTTTACAAGCCCCACCTATAACTGGCTTGCACTGTTATTGTGAATGTATGTCTTTATCCTAAATAAATAAAGAGTTTGCAAAAAAACAAACAAACATGCACATATTCTTAACAGGCAGCAAAATAGCTTTGTAAACAAGTCATCCCTAACCCCTCTAGCTGCTTTTATTGTGAAGCTATTCATTCTCTAAGATCCTCAAAGATCACATCAATTTTGAACATGGAGTAAGCCTTAAAATAATTGCTCTCTGTATCTCCATTTGGGAGATTTTACCTTGCTTACCTATTTGAGAGGGTGGTGGACAGAACCAAGAGGTAGGGAAACCTCCCCACTTCCTGTCTGGGGTGTCAATGAAGGAAGTTAAGAGTCAACGGGGACACAGGCAGTAATAAAAGCACACTTCCTTGTGGACTGGTGAAGGTTTAGAACCTCTATATGGGTGTTATTGTGTCCCTGTGAGGGAGAGTTCCCTTCAATTCCTGTCCAGGTAAAAGGTTTAATCAGATTAGGATACAAAATAAATCACCTATATGGGGACATTGAGAATGTTTAAAACTTTACAGAAATATATGTAACGCTGGTGCACAGACAGCATTTAAAGCCTGACAAATGTTTTAAACACTCCACATTTCACCCAAGACTAAAAAAATAAACATTTTCTCTGAAGTTGGGCTTTTTATGAATTTTAAATGGTTCGCCCTACGCCCCCTGGTTTTCAGCACCGGGCATAGGGATTAGGGCTTGGTGTTACTTTAGATTGGTTTTAATATGTGTTTGTTTTTTTCTCTTGTTCTAGGAGCGTCTTCTGTGGCTGCTGGATGTTATGGAGGTCAGTAGAAACTTCCAATCTGCATCAGACTTTATGGGCTTTTCATTGACTATAATGCACTGGGACTTATTTACATTGGTAGACTAGATCCGAGAGTGTAATAGCACACCAGGTGAAACTTTTATGTGACTTAATTATTTTTAAGCCTGGTAGAGCATGTTTATGAATAAGCACTACTGTAAATGGGAGCAGAGTTATATGCCAAAGAGTTTTATTTGCCCTCATAGGCCTAGGCTACACTTACCCAATTACACTTTGCCATCAATGAACCTTTAAAGCACGTGTGTCACAGTGCAGCATTACCTTGCTCTGTGGTGTGCTCCGTCAGAAAAAATGCTATATGGCCGTTTCTTTTTTTTTCTTGCCTATTCTGCTGCATTGGCAGCCAATAATTTTTAATGGGTTGCCTTAACGCAAAACGGTTTAGGATGTGAAGCAATGCGTGTATTAACGCAATGCACCAGAACAGCACTGGGAATGGGTATCCAAAAAGAAAAAGGCCTGTGCAAAGGTACACAGGGTATCTTGACCAGAGATTCTTATAAATAAAACATTATTCATAGACAATGTTATTGCACATGTATTGCACCATCTCCCAAAACACCGTTAAAAAGAAGTGACAACGTTGTCGCTTCCACCCATACACTTGCATGCATGCCTGTGAGACCCCAATCCACCACCTATTGGGATTCTCTATGTATATTTGCCGGCTGCTAATTATTTCCAGGTTGACCGGCTACACTTTTAGATGGCGATATCCAAATAACTTCCGTCTGAATATGACTTTCACTGGCTCATAGGAGTAATTGTAATGAAAGGGAGGATAATATTGTTATTTTGTATCTCCACACTTGATTCAAAAGTCAATATTTTACACAGTGTCATTGTATCCAAACATATTTTCTGTGATGGTACAACTATGGAAAGTGGTTGATTGGAAACTACCACTCCTCTCCACTTGAGAGTGTTAAAGTGACATTAAAGTGACATTAAACCCTCAGATTTTTTAACATAAAACAATACTGTAATGTGTGCCTAATGTCACTTTAACTCCTTATTGCTGCCGGATAGCCAGACAAAGAAGATGGCTCCTTTATTCATGGATAATATAATCCAGCTAATGTCACAATTCGCTATTTAATCACAATATATTGTATACTTGTATCGCTATTGCGGGAAAAGCTCACAGGTAATATTCGTTTGATTTGAAGATTGTATATTTTTCCATAAACAGCAGATCTCATTCCAAATAAGTATTCCACACTGCCTGTTATTACACCCAGGGCAGCCATCAGAAATTTTGGGGCCCCTTACACGGCTTTAGGCCGGGCCCCCCCCCCACCGCACCGCCACAGGGCTTAGTGACCCTCTGCACCCAGAGCTGAGTGACCCGCTGGACGCAGGGCTGGGTGACCCACTGGACGCAGGGCTTGGTGACCCGCTGGATGCAGGGCTTGGTGACCCGCTGGATGCAGGGCTTTGGTGACCCGCTGGAAGCAGGGCTTGGTGACCCGCTGGACGCAGGGCTTGGTGACCCGCTGGACGCAGGGCATGGTGACGCGCTGGACTCAGGGCTTGGTAAGGGTCACGGGCGGGCCCCCTAGGCTGCCCGTGCCCCTTACATGAGTATCGGCCGTACCCCCCTGATGGCTGCCCTGATTACACCCTATCTTGTTGCTCACCATGCATACTCCACAGGCAGTTAGCTAATAGTAATACTCAATAGCTGATTGATAGCGATTACACAGTTCTCAGATTCTTGCACAATATGGCACTGAGTCCTAAATCATATAGCTTCTATTGTGACATTTATCATGTACTTGTCAGCTTCCCCATCATAGTGCAGCCTTAGTGTGATTAGTGGAGCCGCATTCATAACCAGAGAGTAGCTTAATCCAGCATTTCCTCAAACTCCCAGGTGAGCGATGGCAGACCTGTAGGAAACCGTTGATGTGTTTTACCCCTTCCACTAGGGGCTTCGTCAGAATGGCATTGGCAGCCAATAATTTTAAATGAGTTGCATTAACACAAAACGATAGGATGTGACACAATGCAATGCACCAGAACAGCACTGGGAATGGGCCCTAGGTTCCCCAAGTATGTTACAAGAAAAGCAAATGCATTACATTCTTCTTTAGCTTCTGTGAGTACCCAGCCTTGAACCAATTTTTCTCTCTTGTCATTTCCATGATGTAGGAACTCATGTTATATCAAACATTAACGTGCATTACATTGAGACAGCCCATTGAAATAAATGGGCTGCCAATGCAGCCTAATGCACCAAAAATAAAAAAATAAGACATGCACCATGTTTCGCAACACACCTCAATGCACTACCACTGCACTGCAATTCAGGTGTGATGCCTGGCTGGGGTGCCATTTTAAATGTGTGTTGCCTTGCATAACTGAAACATGGAAGTGTAAATGGGCCCTCAAGGATAATTAAACCCAAAACAAAATGTGATAAGTAGTGGACTTCTAGTCCTTGGGTGTGGTAACTGCATTAGTTTTTTCTAGTGTAAGACAATTGTCAGCAAGTACAGAAAATATCTGTTGATCTTGCTAGAAATCCTGTGTCCCTGTCACTCCCTGTGAGTGTAACAGAAAGCATAAACAACCTTATCTTTCTCTAAACAACTTACCCCATCAGTTCTAAAGTTAATGAAGATGAAGAAAGGCAGACATGTTTGAAGTCTAGCCTGGGCAGCAAACATGGCTCCTCCATTGATACAGTGGAGAAGTTAGTGTAGTCACCAAGAGACACTGAAAAAAGGAAACGGATGCAGCTGTCTCATGTAAGGACTGTTAAACTGCAATGTACTCAATTTAAGTTTTTGAGTTTAAGGGCTCATTCACACTGGAATCGGCCGGCACGTACAGCTCCGAGCTGCGTGCACTGCCGTATCGGGCAGCTCCCGGGAAAGACAGGTGCTGCGTGTGACTAGTATGCAGCCCCTGTCCTTCTCTATAGGAGTATATGGCCGTATGCCGCCCTGCGCTCACCCGCCCTGCACGTCCGTGTGGGTGAGCGTACTCGTACGCTGACAGGATGTGTCCTGTCTGCGTCCGAGCTGGGACACATGCACCCGTACGGACCTGCACTTGGGGTGAGCATAGGGGGGCGTATGGCCGCATAGTCCCATAGAGAAGGACAGGGGCTGCGTACTAATCACACGTGTGAATGAGGCCTAAATGTGCTTTAAAAATTAGGTAGATCCTCGGAGCCCCACGCTGGTCGTTCTAGGAATTCCTGTTGGCCTATCTCTTAGATTGTCCTAGTTTTATCTGTTGGCACATTCAATGGATAATTATTACATTTCAAGATGTGTAACTGCTGGACTCTAAACTTATTGTTTCAAAGAAATGATTTTGGGCTGTTGGTTAGATTGTGACCTTGCTTCCTGAGGCATGAGGGCATTTTGGAATGTATCCTTTAGAATGAGAATATCGTTTCTTCTTAATTATTGTACATATACAGTTTACTATCACTAAATGTTTTTTTCAATTAAACATGTAAAAGAGATCAGCTTGACGTTAATAATCTTGTCAGCGTATAGTTCATGATTATCTATCAGCTAAGTGTGCCCTTTGCTTGATGGTTTGTTTGGAATGGCGTGTTTTAATTAAGCATAAGTGTCATTAGTTGTATGGCTTAGGTAGTGCTTTATAAAAGTTAAGTGTAAACAATGTTTTTAGTAGAGCTGGAAGTGACAGTTAAGCACTATGGCTGCTATGGTCACATACACAAATATTAATTTAACAATGTCATCTAGACAGCAGTACAGAAGGTTTTCATATTTCTGAAGGCCCACAAATATAACTTCATACACGTGTCCATACAGGGCAGCCATCAGGGGGGTACGGCCGATACTCATGTAGGGGCCTGGGGACCCTGGAGGCCTGCCCAGGTCCCTTACATGACTATCGGCCGACGGTGAAGGGCGAGGAGGCGGGGGCCTGGCCCTAGCAGCGCAGGGCCCCAGCATTGCCGCTCCAGCGGCTTTGAGACAAGCTAGGGCCCCATCAGTGACGCTGCTAGTCTGATGTCGGACTGGCCAGAAGTGACGTCACGTTAGTGACGTGACTTCACTTCTGGCCGGTCCGGCGGCAGACGAGGCCATGTGTGCAGGTAAGAGGAGCTAGGAAGGAAAGGAGGGAGGGGAGGGATGCACCCCTGACCAGCCCGGCATCATTCAAACACCCATACGTTATCTAGCATGCTCCTTAGACAAAAGACGTGTGACCGTACAGTAGAAACGGTCGCACATCTTCATTCACACTGCACGATTCTCGTACGAGAATCGTGCAGTGTATGGGCACCTTAATGGTAATCATAACATCGGTAAAACACAGCACTGTGGTTTATAAGTGTGCTGCTTTAGACCTAGATCCCTAACGTTTTCAATGTTATCAAAGACTTTATTTTATGACCCATATACATACTGTATGTGTATGAGTTAATGCTGCTGGGTTGTCAAACTGAAATTTACTCCATGCTAACTATTTTGCTTTCAATTACCAAACAAACCAATTAAATAGGTTCAAATTGTTTGCCAGCCAAACTTGAAGTAATATTTTCTGTAGGCTCATGCTAAATAATTTGGAATCCGCCATCTTTGTAAAACCACCTCTTGTCTCCTGTACATTGCTGAGCACTTTGTACTTGTACACTCAACAAGCCACCGTATATTGTCAGACCGCAGTTACCACCATGTTGCATACAGCAGGGAATTTTCTTGGGTGTGAACATCAATGCATATTTAAAGGAAGCATGTCAGTGCTACACTAAGGGCAGAAATAGTCAGTCATTTTGTCATGTTGCCACCACACTCTTAAAGCTTGCCACACATGGGGGCTGATGTATACATTTTCTTGCCCAGTGCCACCAGATAGAAGTGAAGAACATAAGAATTTCCACTGGACAGAACATTTTAAAATCAGCGCCATGGTGTTGTAACTGTGTGCTCTGACCTTTAGTGTTCTTTGTTTGCTCTGACAGCGCGCATGTCATGTGTGTGTTCTATTTGCTGTGTGTGCTAAACTTGCATGCGCCTGTATGTGTCTTCTGTAGAAGAGAGTGCCAACCGCACATCATTCCAGCACCCTTCTGCATACTACAGTGGCATTCCGTTCTGGTGTGCAATGCGATATCGGTTTATTGTATGTGTCCTCTGACTGCATGTGCGAGTGCACTCATTTGTTGCCCTGTAAGTTGGGATGGCCCACCTAATGGCCTTGAACAGGGCCGGTGCTAGGATTCTAGGCAAGGTAGGCAAGGTGCATTTTTGCGCCCCCCCCCAAGTACTTGTACGTGTCAAAATGCCCCGATGTTTGCGCTATGTTTTTTTTTTTCACTTACCTTCGGCGCAGAAGAGTTGCCCTGTTTTTTCCGCCCTCACCCTGCAGCGCCGTCAGGCGGCTGCCTGACTTGCCTTGCGGTAGCGCCGGGCCTGGCCTTGAAATTACTCCACAGCCTAGGTAAGCCAGTAGGAGCAATGGGTGATAAAGAAGAGGGAGCTAAACAACCACACAGGAGGAGACTATTACATTGTAAAAGAGAAGATGGGTGGAAGGGGTGCAACATTGGGAAGGAGAGCAGAAGAGGGGTAGATGGTGCTTGAAAACTAATGACATAAAGCAGAATGTGTGCAAGAATCCTCCAGTATTGCTGACAGGAAATAGAAGTTGCTCCTCTGCAAAGAAAGCAGGGAGGAGTAAGTAACAGTGAGGGCAGACAGTGACAGTAACAGCAGAGAAGGAGATAGAGCATGCTTACTGAGTGTGTAAAGCTAAACGGGTGCATGAGTTCCCAAGTGCCGCTCGCAAAAAAACAGGAAGTGCTCTATATTTATCACTGACATGTGTCAGTCATGCTGTAGCTATTAGTAGTAGTCACATACTACTGGAGTTGTTATGTAATGTTGAAGACATTTCATACCTTCTCCAAGCCACTTCTTTAGTATTATTGAGTGTCACCCTAAAGCGGTAGTAAACAGCTGTGCCCCGGGAGTTTTTTTGCCCTAATGTGCAGCCATGCACAGCATACTTGCACATTAGTGCACATTTACCTTACAATTGTGTACACGGCATCTTAGAGACTTTGCATGTCTCTTCAGCCAAAAGTCCTAACTTCCAGTAATTGTTTTTTTATTTTTTTTCACTTTACTTAACTGCTTTAATCCAATTACAATGGAAAGGCAGATGTTGATTGACCAAGAATAGGGTGTTCTAGTTACAAAATCCCATCCTTGGTGTCAGTAAGGCCTAATAGGTGATAAGCCTTCGCTTTACATGGCTAAGTGTGTAAATTGTCTAAACACTGGGTTTGAGATGTTGAAACAGCATTATGCGTGGAAGACAGATGGTGTTGAAGGCCCGCACCTTAAACAGGCTTTATTTTTCTGGTTGTGCTTCTGATTGCAATATAAAATGGAAAAGAAAATATATTAGCAAGCAAAGTATCTTTTGCAGAAGGCTTTGGTCCCTGACCCCTATGTGGTTACCAGTTCTTGAGTGAAGTCACTGCCTTAGACCTAGTGTGCTCTCCTTGAGTCCTTTCTGCATTTTTTTGCTTCATCACATATTTCTTTAATTCGTGTATTGCAAATATTAAAGTTCAACTCCAGGCAGATATACAAGACACAATAACACAGCTCTTTTCATTCAGACATCATTAAACATCTGGTATCAGCCTCTTGCAATCTCCAGTAGAGCAGTGCTCCAGACTGGGAGACGGAGAAGCGGCATAGGAAGCCAATCAATTGCATTGCAGTGCTCATGTGCCAACAAGGAACATGCTGAAAGGAGGAAAAAGCAGAGTGACAGAGAGATGTGCTCGCTGCTCACCAGTCTGCTGCTTCTCCATTCACTGTCCAGTCACAGGCTAGGGGAGGGACAAGACCTGTAAGTTTTACTTAACTTTAAAAAGTAGGTCTCCTCCTCTGCCACACAGGACTGCGGCAGAGCTGTGTAAATCTCAGGATTGGATAGACTGAAATACAAATCCTTTGGCAGGCAAAACCGCTCTGTTATATGCATTTAATTTTTTTCTTATGTAGCCGTTTGTCTGAAGTTCAGCTTTAAACCATCATTATACAATAAACTATTCAGCGCGGCACTGTATAGCAAATGTTTTATGCGTTTCCTCAGAAATATCAAAATGATTTGCGGCTGACACTGCTTGCATAGCCCCTGGCTTTCTACTAATTGTCTGTTATGTATGCATTGTGGATGTTATGTAACCACCTTTGGTTTTCCATTTTCAATTGTCTTC
Source organism: Nanorana parkeri (assembly GCF_000935625.1). Classification (NCBI taxonomy): domain Eukaryota; kingdom Metazoa; phylum Chordata; class Amphibia; order Anura; family Dicroglossidae; genus Nanorana; species Nanorana parkeri. Next base: position 49,429 of record NW_017308458.1, on the reverse strand, counting down.
CCTACCCAGCTCTTAATTAGGCATCCACGTTCTCATTGATCTCCTTCCTACCACCCTGCCATCTCTTGTTTCCTTTAAGCTTCTGACATTACAGTGACATTTTCCTGTAAGACAAACAGCTGCTTATGTTTATTAGCATCTCTCAGACCTAGCAAAATGCCTTCTTGCATTAATCAAGCCATTTTAAAATGTATATGCAATTTGTATGCTTTACTCTGAAAAACATCCTTTGAATTTCAAGTGGTAATCTCCAGCTGTTTGTGCGAAGGGGCGCTGAGCGCTGCACAGGGAACTCACTTATTTACCAGAGGAGGGCTGGTTACCATTCATTGGGGGCAATTAGGGCTGAGGAGCTCCAGGAAGGGTTACAAAATGCAGAGTGAACAGCAATGAACGTTCTGCAGGTTTATCATGGACAGAACTTATTTCATGTTTACCTCCAGGCAAACACATAAGTTCACAGATGGAATAAATACATATTTGCACAAGTTGTTACCTGGGAAAGAATCTGGATTTCTGTCAAACTAATTACTAAAGTTACATAGCACTGCCACACAGCACAGCCATGTCTGGCAGGTCTAGAGACCTGATTTTTCTCTGCTGCGGCTCAATAACTCTTACAGGTCTTGTTTCTCCTCCAGCCTGTGATTGGACAGTGAAAGCAATCAGCATGTTTCTTGTGAGCACATTAAAAGGAGAACTATGCGGTGAGTCCTTTTCACTCACCTCATAGTTCTAGCCGACCTGTGACCTGTTCTAGCCGACCGGCTCAGTAGATCGGGAGGTGAGCGAACACATACCGGCGTTCGCTCACCTCTCGATCCTGTCACGGCTCTCTGCCGTGACAGGGGAGGGGCTGGATTCCCCCCTCCCCGCTCCCCAGCGCTGACTGGCGGAACGGACGGGGGAGGGGGCGGGTACAGCTGGCTATGCCTCTAGATAGGCAGAGCCAGCTGTCACTCACACAGCTGGGCGGATCCCGGCATAATTGTCAGGATCCGCTTCAGCAGCAGCTCGCGGTATACGGTATACTGAGCCTAGGGTGACGGGAGGACACTAGTTTGTGTCCTCCCGTTACCCTAAGGAGAACTATGGGGAAAAGCCTTAACCCCATAGTTCTCCTTTAACTTATTGGCTCCTTGTGCTGCTTTTCTCTTTCAGTCTGAGCTCTACTGTACCAGGAAAGCAAGAGACTAATACCAGGTTGACTTTAGGTGCACACACTGCTTGCATTTGAAAAATTATATATTAATGTATTATTAATATAAATTTGCATGATTGTGTAACTTTATTATCAGCCTGAAGTTTAGCTGGGGAAACAAACATAATGGTTTTGGGTTACATTTTATGTACTTCATTTTTTTATGCGTATAAAATATTTACTTAGCCAGCGCACAATGACACGCATGCATTTTAGCACAATACACAGAAGTGAAATGGGGCAAGTCTGTTTTTATATCCCACAAGTAAAACAGCTGCACATCTAACATTCCAGCATTTGTTAAAAATGTTATTGCTCCAGACCAGTGTTTTCTCAACTTTTTCAGTCAGGGCAACCTTTAAAAGTATGCAAAATCTCAAGGCACCTCAGTCTAAAATGTAAATGTAAAAATTTGAAAAACATGTGGCCCCTCTAGAAATCCATACCAGACCCTATGCTATTCTAGTAAGGATTTTAAGGAAGGACTTCATGCAAAAAAAAAAGAAAAACATTAAATGGGCTTTTCCCCGTTCACATCAGAAGCCCTCCCCCTTCACATCAGGGTCCCCTTTCAAATCAGGAGCTCCCCTTAACATCACAGTCCTACCTTCACATCAGGAGCCCCCTTCACATTAGTGTCCCCCCTTCACATCAGAGTCTCCCCTTCACATCAGGAGCCCCCTTCAGCAGAGTCCTACCTTCACATCAAGAGCCCCCTTCACATCAGAGTCCTGCCTTCACACCAGGAGCCCCCATCACATCAGAGTCCTATCTTCACATCAGGAGCCCCCTTCACATCAGAGTCCCCTTTTACATCAGGGAGCCCCTTCACATCAGAGACCTCTTTCACATCAGAGTTTCTGAATGTCGGGCTGGTCCTGGAATAGCGCCCACCCTGGATAAGCGCCATTAATTTCCATGGTGCTGGCAGGCTGCCTGCACCATGGAAATGCATGACACTTTGCAAACATTTGATGGCACCCCTGACAAAGCCAGGACGCACCCCAGATGGAAGAAGGCTGTTCCAGATTTATCCATAATGATGCGTCAAAGAGGGAGGTTCCCGGCGAGGATTATAAATTTATCCAAATCAATAAAGTTTAAATGAATACTGGAAATTTCAGCTTGTAGCCAGTTTTTCTCTTTGTGGATTACTGTGCCCCCCTACTCTACTACTATGGGGAGACAATCTCAGATCAGGCGCTGGCAACCGACAGCCAGGAACAAGGGCCATTTGTGTTAAGCTAGGGAGTGGAGTCTGTCTGCTATTTTTATTTTTATATGCATTGAGGTGCACTGGCAGCCCCTTCAATATGAATGGGCTGCCTTAACGTAGAGGTCCTCTGTCATGGTAATGAGATTTGAGCATCTCATTATTAATTATGGATTCTATCTCCCTAGTTTGTTTAAATATTCTCAATTCTGGCTCCAGATATGCTAAACTGGTCTCTGATCATATAAAACCTTTGTACTACAACCCCATTTTTATCTAAAGCATTCCTTAGGCCTGGTGTGGATTAGCCTTAATGGTCTCTGCTCAGATAGGTGTCATAAATAGCTAAAACCACAGTAATTGCCCTGCACAGTTCAACTTAACCCCTATGGATTGCCTGGTGGATAAGGAAGAAATGTGTGGTATCCCACTGCTGCCACCAATATGTGATGGATGCACTGCTCTGAGCCCACTGTACATCAATAACACGTGACTATACACAGTTCCGAACCGACCGAGCTGTCACAAGGATGCAGTCATCCCTGTAGTTAATCCTTTACACACCAAACAGTAGCTGCCACCAGGTGTTTTAACAGAAAAATGCACTGTTCTCAGCAAATGCTGTGACAATTCAAAACTTAAACAAAGCCTATGATACCGCTTTCCTTTCAGACAGGAATGTGACAGGTTTCACTATACAGTAGCACTCTTCACAGAAAAAGGAAACTTTCAGTTCTTATTTAGATCATATAGATAAGCTTAACGATTTTTAAGATCGTGCTTTTAAAAGAAAACAGTGCAGGAAAAAAATATAAAGAAAAAGATGTTACAAAAAAGAAGAGACAAATGTATAAAGCGAAAAATAAAAAGGGAATAAAATTAAGAATACTTAAGAGTTCTGGGTTATGTAAGTTCTGACAGAGTCCAATTCAATGCAATAGAAGATGGGTCTTCACGGTAATGCGCTTCTTCTTTGATGGTGCCAAAATGTTTTCTGTGGATGTTAAGAGGAGCATTGTTTGGATGGTATGAAAAGCTTTTAGCTGCCCTTGCTGCAGCTTTTTGTCAGTCCTCTAGGGGGTGTCACAGAGCAGGGCCCATGGGCAGGGCTAGGGAGGATGAGGAGGAGGGCTAAGCCTTTACGATGTCCTTTTCTGCTCCTCCTTCATTTTATCAAATATATTTCTCTATGTTCATAGTTTAGTCCTAAATAAAATATAGATTAGGACTAATCTATATTTAGTGTTTCATGAAATTTGCTTCAGATCAATCCCATACTTGGCATGTGTGTGTGAATTATGGCTGGCCCAGAGGGTAATGTGGCATGATTGATATGTGTAGATTTTGCATAACAAGACGCAGCTATTTTTGTGATTAATTTTACAATATTCTTCAATTCTGTGTTATGAAAATTGGGTTAATATTGTAACTCTCAATTTATGACTCAGTGGGATACCACACATTACTTTCTTATCCACCAGGCAATCTGTAGGCGATTAACTGAACTGTGCAAGACAATTACTGTGGTATTAGCTATTTTGGACACCCATCGTAAAAGGGACCACTGAGGCTAATCCACACTAGGACTAGGGAAAGCTTTAGATAAACAGTAAGGTTTTCATGCAAAGGCAAAGAGCTTATATCAGGGGTGCCTATTAGGTCGATCGCGATCTACCAGTCGATCGTCAGGGCCATAGCGAGGCTCTCGCCTCGGACGCAGAGCTCAGCCAGCAGGGAGAAGTGGGGCTTTTCCTCTGTATCCCCGCTGCTCTCCCCCATCTGTATGCAGCGGGGATCCGAGAAGAAGTGAAGGAAGCGCTGCAGCCGGCGGCGGGGGGGCGGAGCAGGGAGCCTCTGTCACAGCAGCTTGGCCAAGTGGTGAGGAGAGCAGCGGGGATCTAGAGGAAAAGCTGCAGGCTGTGCTCTGTGCGTGGCCGAGCGGCAGAGGATCGGTACATATCAGTGATATGTACCGATCCACTTTGCAGAGAAAATGCTGGAGTGATCACTCCAGTATTTGTAAAGAACTGGGGACACATAGTACTATGTGTCCCCAGTTATGAATGAACAGGAAGTGCTTTACATCACTTCCTGTTTATTCATGAGTTTCTCAATGGGGAGTAGCACTCTGTACATAGGATTCTCCCCATTCAGAAACTGGTGATAGTAAATATTTTCTGAATGAATGGGAAGCCTCTGTGCTTTCCATTGATTTAGAACAGATGCTGCAGAAAAAGAGATTAACGACTTTGTGTCCTCAATTTATTTTTCTATTTTAAAAGGGAAATATCAGGGGGCTGTTTAGACCCCTGATATTTCCTCAAAGCCCCCCAACAGTAGAAAAAAAAATTAAAAACATTAAAATTGAATTAAAAAAATAATTTACAAAAACAAATCCTGGAGGCGGGGCACTGGGTGACGTCACACGCCTGTTTGGGGGGGGCACATTTTTTTTTCTTGCCTCGGGCGCAAATGGAGCTAGCTAAGGCTCTGCTCCTGCGGTGCTCCTGAACCTTCTGGCTAAATGTGTCAGATGCCGCAGACAGGAAGGCATCATTCAACCTGGCATCATTTAATCTGGAAGACGAAGGACATACTGTGAGTGCAGAACACCCTGGACCCTCCCCTGAGGAGGCCACTCTATAGCATTGTGCACTTACAGTTTAAAACACTGACATCATCACAACAGCTCTTGTGCCGCCCCAACAGGGGCATAGAATATGAGATGCATAGCCTCAGTTAATATTAGCATTGTTATATAGGTTAGAATTTATATAGTGTGATTTGCCTAACTATTTTCTCATAGCTAAATTCATGTGTTATCCTATGCTGCCATCTAGTGGCCTTTTGTTGTAACAAACATGTTTTCTGTAATTATTCCTCATGTGACGATGTATTATTCCCCTAGTGTAGCCCCACCCTTCTTCCTGTGTGCAGTACTTCCCGTGTCATGGCACAGTTGAAAGCCACATGTAACAAGGACACTCAGATAATCTGCACAGTACGTAGGAAAGGCATCATTTTCTGACCGCACAATACTATAACCGTTCAACTGCTGTTCCTATCATCTGCTGTAATCCTGATGTAAAGAATAAACACCTCTTTTGAATGAATCGGTATTGACGAGTTCAGCTATCTGACGAGGATTGTCCGCAGTGAGTATATCTGCTTATACAGGCCAGGCATAGAGGTCTCAGCAAGGGATATATTTCGCTATCACAACGATCGGAGTCAGAATAGCTCTAGTCTTATCATCATTCATGTCATGATTACCCACTGCTTGGCACAGATCTTCCAAAAACCCAGAGTCAAGTGACTGACCTAAAGACTGGAAAAGGTAAGTTTAAAAAAAAAGCAAAGCAAAATGTTGCTTTCCAAAAAGAGCACAAGGCCTGGCTCTTGGAACATGAAAACTGCAACTGCTTGTACAATCAGATTCTAATTTGTATGACCAGTCTTACATATTCCTATCCAAAAATATTTTGCAGTCATATATGAGTCAAATATATATATATATAGAGTCATATATATAGTGGGCCCCTGCATCGCTCTCCCCCAGCCTCCATCGGCTAAGCAGCTGTGGTGGGGGCACCCGTGCGTGCGTGTTACCGGCTCTGCCTGAAGTAGCTGTGTCCGTTCATAGACGCACACAGTCCTGCAGCAGGCCACGCCCCTCCTCTCCTCCCAACAGGTTGATTGATAGCAGAAGGAGCCTATGGTTGCTCTGCCCTCAGTATCCTCTCCCCCCCCCCACAACCCGGAAGTTCGGGGGAATGGAGGCTCGCTTCGGGGACCAGCATCGGTGACAGTGGTGATACAGGTAAGTGTGGGGAGATGGCAGACACAAAAAGGTACTAGTCGTTTTTTTACCTTAATGCAGAAAATGCATTATGGTTAAAAAAAAAATAGGGATGCACCGATATGGATACTGGTATCGGTGCCGATATCGAGTATTTGGGCGAATACTCTTACTCGCCCAAATGCTCCGATACTTACCCTTGATACCTCAGAATTCCTCTGACCCACAGTGCAGCGAGGGATCCCGGGCAATCAGGAAGACCGGTGGCAGGTTTTTACATGCCGCCCAGCTTCCTGATTGGCTGGTAAGCCGCCTCCATGCTGTTTGGCTGGCTCGATGCTGATTGGCAAGCCAGCCAAACAGCCGGCTCAATGCTGATTGGCTTGCAAGCTGGCTTTCTGGCCAATCAGCATTGAGCTGGCCAAACAGCACGGAGCATGCTTCCCGGGCAATCAAGAAGCCGAGCGGCGGGTAATGACATGTCGCCCGACTTCCTGATTGGCTGGGAAACCAGCTCCATTTTAGCGCAAGTACCAATATCGGTACTCAGTATCGACAAGTACCAAAAGATAAATATCGGTACACGTACCGAAAAAACTGTATCAGTGCATCCCTAGTATAAAAACAACCAGCCTTTAATACTACTTTAAATATGGCAAACACAACTCCCTTTCCTCCTCATAGACATTCAATAGCAAGGGAGAACTAAGCAGGGTTTTTCAGTCCTGGAGTTTTTAGAAGAGAGCATTTAAAAATGAAAGCAACCATTTTTAAATATTTTTTTATGTTATCTGAATGGGAACAAATAACAAATATAAAATAGGCGTTATCCTATTTCCACTGCAAAAGTGGGAATACAAAGTTATTGTTGTCTGCAGTTACAAAGGGAAGAAACAGATGAGATCCAAGCCAAGTCCAATAAAGCGGAATTTCATCATTGTTGTGTTATAAAAGCAACGGCAAGCTGCTTGCATTGGCAGTCTGGTTCCGGACTGTTATCTTTACTGGGCTGAAGATTAGATCATAAAGCTGCTTTCTTTTACTATTGATTTTTCTAGCTTACAAATTGTATCCATTTCATTCTACCTATGTATAACTTTGATCTTCTTGCTGTTCAGCAGAAAGTTTGGGCTCTCTATGTTTCAGTATTGGTGTTACTTGGTTAGAAATTACAGGCTGGCACGGGATATTAGATGGTGGCTAGGCAAGCAGTACAATGCACCACTAAAGATTTTTTTTGTTACAAACCATCCTTCTATAAACATGCACTCTTAAGCTGACCATACACTGCTGATATTTTGGCCGAGTCCTTGTGACTCGGGTGAAATTTGACTAGTGTGTGGCCCCCTCTGGCCCTCCCAACAAAAGACGGTTTTTCAATAGACTTTTGTTGAAGGATCCGGTCCACAAATTCTCGGTCGAACAGCAACTGCAGCAAATCAGTTGTGTGTCCTCTTTTCAGTTCGTGTTGGCATGTGCCTTTATGTCGAGCATTGTTTTAGCAAATTCCACCTGCTTCAACTAACTTCAGTCACAGAATATCGCCAGAAGTTTATATATTTATGTGTATATTAACTATATATTGATATGTTTGATGGGTTAGGTTTTCTGTAGTAGAGATACTTCCCCATTAAGTCATTCACCAGAGTAGAACCTGCAGTCAGTGGCACCTACAGGCCATTATCGACAGAATGGATGTCCGTGAACTGGAGAGGGTCTGGAGACGGGCGACAAAACGAATAAAGGGATTAGAGGGCCAAAGCTATGAGAAAAGATTGCAAGTATTAAACTTGTACATGCTGGAAAAGAGGAGATCAAGAAGGGACATGATATTAATGTACAGATCGATTCATGGTGATGGAATAATCAGTAATAAACTGTTTACTGGTAGTTCACTCAAGAAGACAAGAGGCCACCATCTGAAATTGGAAGAAAAAAGGTTTAAACTCAAATTTTGAAGGGGATTCTTTACTGTGAGAGCTGTAAAATTATGTAACTCCACAGGCAGTGGTTTCAGTTAAAGGAGAACTATGGGGTTAGGGCTTTTCCCCATAGTTCTCATTAGGGTAACGGGAGGACACAAACTAGCGTCCTCCCGTCACCCTTAACTACTGGTGGCCTCTTGTCTTCTTGAGTGAACTACCAGTAAACAGTTTATTACTGATTATTCCATCACCATGAATCGATCTGTACATTAATATCATGTCCCTTCTTGATCTCCTCTTTTCCAGCATGTACAAGTTTAATACTTGCAATCTTTTCTCATAGCTTTGGCCCTCTAATCCCTTTATTCGTTTTGTCGCCCGTCTCCAGACCCTCTCCAGTTCACGGACATCCATTCTGTCGATAATGGCCTGTAGGTGCCACTGACTGCAGGTTCTACTCTGGTGAATGACTTAATGGGGAAGTATCTCTACTACAGAAAACCTAACATATCAAACATATCAATATATAGTTAATATTATTTTTCCTTTATTTTTCACTTAAATATAAACAAACATTTTCATTGAGATGGAAACACAGTAAGATGATACAGTAAGAATATTGCTCACTACCAAGCGCAACATAATTGCTCACATTGATCACGGTTATACACAGTGTTGCAGCTGGTGATTTCACATATCTTTTTTCCAGCTCAACTAAATTGGTTAAAGTCTCCCGTCACCCTTAGCTCAGTATACCGCGAGCTACAGCTCGCGGTATACTGAGACGCCGCAGCTGCGGATGTCTGGATCCGCCCAGCTGCGTGAGTGACAGCTGGCTTTGCCTATCTAGAGGCAGAGCCAACTGTACCCGCCCCCGTCCGTTCCGCCAGTCAGCGCTGGAGGATGGGAGCGGGGAATCCAGTCCCTCCCACGTCACGGCAGAGAGCCGTGACAGGATCGAGAAGTGAGCCAACGCCGGTATGTGTTTGCTCACTTCCCGATCTGCTGAGCCGACCTGTGACAGTTTCAATGTCACAGGTAGGCTAGAACTATGAGGATGAGTGAAAAGCACTCACCTCATAGTTCTCCTTTAAGATTATTGACTCATTCAAGAACCTTTTAGATACTTTTCTCAGAGAGCAGAGTATACAGGGGTACAGCCTAGGTACTCTTAGTAATTCACACACATACACAAACATAGGTTGAGCTCTATCTTTATTTAACCTCAACCTCATTCAACTACAGTAGTGCCTGTAAGTGCTTACAAATATTGTACCATCCTCCATGTGGAAACCAGAGTTATAATTCATGGTATAATAATGTAGATGTGCTATTCTTGATGTGGAACTAGTGATTGCTATTCATCTTGAGTATGGTGCAGTGGAACTCCGAGTTTGCAATCCCCAACATGAATTCTCAAATGATTGATGAGTAGGCTTAAACACTTCAGCTGTTGTTACCTTTGTCCATGCAGCAGATTTATACACAATTTCCGCGCAGTGTGATAAATTGTGGATTTTGCTTAATTCAGTTGTATTTACATGTTACTGTGTTGTATATGCAATACATTAGAGGTGGCCTCATATATATATTTAGCAAATCATCCTACCATGGGGCTGTTAGATCAGATATATTTCATGCTGGTAATAAATGGGTGTGGTTACTGGGGGTGTGGCCACTAAAGGGTGTGGTCACTGAGGGGTGTGGTCACTGAGGGGCGCTGTAAAGCTTTCTCGCACAGGGCGCCTAAAGGCCTAAGGCCGGCCCTGTGCAAGGGTATGTATAATTTGGTAATTACATGTGGGCGTGTCCTTGTTTCACGTGTTTGGCTTTTTGTGTTTTGAAGAAGTAACGTGAAAGTCCCCAAGGTGTCATTACATAGCTACCCGCTCCCTGTCCACCCCAGTGATCAAAGTACCTGGTAGGGGAAAGTTTTCCAGCATGACTTAATTTGGGTCTCTGAGAGGTCATTATTTATTTCAGGTATTTATATGGCGCCGACAATTTACGCAGCGCTTTACATAGTTGCACATTCACAACAGTCCCTGCCCTCAAGAAGCTAACAATCTAAGGTCCCTTTCTCACATGTATACATACGATGGCCAATTTAAACAGGAGCCAATCAACCTTCCAGCATGCCTTTGAAGTGTGGGAAGAAACCGGAGTACCCGGAGGAAACCTACACAAGCACAGGGAAAACATGCAACTCCTTGCAGAGAGTTTCCTGATCGGGATTTAAACCGGGGACTCTTATGTGACTAAATGCTAAGGGCAGAAAGAAAACTGATGCTGGAAGATGTGAAAAAGTGTTTGACAATAAACTATGTTCTTTGAAAATACCTACCATTCACTATCGCCACAAGTCACTGCAGCACCATCTTACACATTGTATGGTACACTTTATTTAAAGGATATCTAACCCCCCAAAAAACAAACATTTTATATATGTAGTGATTGCTGAGAAGAAAGGGGGAAGTCTTCCAGCATGACTTCATTTGGGTCTCATGTGGCTAAATGCGAAGGGCACAAAGAAAGTTGATGCTGAAAAATTTGAAAAGGTGTGTGACAATAATTTATTGTCAGTAAACCATGTCCTTTAAAAAAACCTCGCCATTCACTATAACCACCAGTCACTGCAGCACCATGGTATACATCGTATAGTACACTACACTAAACCCAAAAGCAAACATTGAATATACAGGCAGTCCCGGGGTTACGAATAAGATAGGGACTGTAGGTTTGTTCTTAATCTGAATTTGTATGTAAGTTGGAACAGGTAAATTTTTTAAGTGTTGGGAGGAATGTCCTCTAATGCAATGCTGATAACGCGCTAGTACCCACACCCTGGTAAGTCTTTTTTCCATTACTCCTTTACCTTTCCTTGCACAGTCACCACTTGGTAGTGCGCTTCTGTATTTTTTGTCTTTTCGAACATTTTTTAAGTGTAACTCAAGCCAAACATTTTTTTGTTTTTTTGTTTTGGATAGCATAGGGAAGGGTTAACCCACTGTAAAGTTTGTTTTGCTGTGTGTGCTCAGAAGATTTCACCTCACTTTCTGTCCCTGTGACAATTGTATTTTGAAAATTTATGGTTCGGGTTCAGCTTCAGTGGAGACACCTTTTTCCTATGATCACTCTTAGGAGTGAATTTCCCTTCCTGGGTAGATTTCCTCTCACTTTCTGTTGTCTCAAGGACAGGAAGTGAGATAAAATCTTTCTAATGAGGATACAAACAGCAGTAAAAACCTCACAGCGACCCGGAAGAAGAGGTGGGCACCCCTCGTCTGCATGTCTAACAAGAGCCAACTTCCTCTAATGTATGTACAGCACTACGAACAAGACCCAAAAAGGCGGGCACCCCTCATCGGCACGTAGCATTACAACTACCCCTACTGTACAGTAATAGCCTCCATTTGTAAGTAGGAGTCATATGTAAGTCGGATGTATGTAACTCGGGGACTGCCTGTATGTAGTGATTACTGAAAAGAAAGAACCCAGTTCCATCAATCCACCATGTAATGGAGCTGACAAAGAGAGACATGTTTGAAGTTCAGCCTGTGTGAAAACTGTGGCTGCCCCCATAAATAGAATGGAGAAATTAGTGTAGACATGAAGGGATGTGGAGTGTGCTCTTTACAGAGTTACCAGGTGAAAATAAAGGGGAAAACCTTGAAGAAACTAATGCAGCCACTGGATCAATTGATAGATAAACTGCAATATATTAAAGCCCAGTGGAAACTTTAGTTTAAATCTGCTATATTCTACGGGCATCAAAACAAAAGGGGTTAAATGTCGTACAGTTTATTTTCTTTCTAAAGCAGCCACAGCCTAACTAGAAAAACCTCTTCTGCTAGGTCTCTGTGGGGACGCCGTCGTCTCTCTGTAGAGGTCTAACATGCTATAGGTCTACTGAGTTAGACCTAATGCAAAGCAAGCAGCAAAGCTCATGCTCCCTGCTTTTGGAGAGCTCTAACTGCAGAGAGACCACTGCTTCCCCACAGAAAGCAAGTGTCCCCAGCAGCATGCTGGCAGGGGACAGGCTTTTCTAATCTGGCTGCGGTTGATCTTTTTATAAAACAATTTCAGTTGGGCTTGACATTTTAGTTTAGATACATTTTAACTCACAGAATTCTGTCCCTACCATTATGGTTGGTTGTGGTTGCCCTCCCCCCCCAGTCACCCTCTTATCTGTAGAACAGCAAAAATGACGGTTACTGCTGGTCTTTGGTCAGCGCAGGCAAACTCTGTGGAATTTGCTTGTTTTTCTCAGTCATTTATTCCAGACTTGACACAGACGGAGAGAATTATTGTCAGTGCTGATTATTTCTCACGCTTGGCATCCTCCGCTTCCCTCTGGGAATACCCACTTCATCTGATAGCCAGTCTCCAGGGTGCTGCATTCCATCTAACAGTGAGAAACAGCAACAAGAAGCTACAGCTCCGAACTAAATGAAATGAGCGCCAGTAAATCTGTCCCGGCATTTTAATTCTTGCTTAGTGAAAATCACATTAGCTGGATGTTTTATTGTATATTAAAACAGTCTTCTGCTACCTTTTATGTGTGGTGGAGGAAAATTCAATTTCAGTTTTTCTTCTTCCAGATGAGGATAACAAGCGGCTGAGCATTACATAGGGTATTTATCCATTATATTAAAACTACAGTCTATATAGCCAGGGCCTAGTGCCATGGGAGGTCCCCCCTAGTGGTATAGAGTGTACAATCCTAAGAGCAATATTGGGGCTTCCACTGCTGACCTGAAAATGCTAGTTGCTTGGCTCTGACCTTCTGGCTTTAAAGCCCATATCTGGTCAAACCTCTGCACCCTCCCTCGCATTAACCATTCTTTAATTAAAATACCTCCTGTAGCCCTTTTATGTTTGCTAAGTCTGTTTCCCTTCAACCAGTCTGTGTCTGAAATTACCAGTCACCTCTTCTTCAGGTCATCTACCATGCAGCCTAAAAGGATCCCACTGTGGACAGCCAATAGCAACTTATAAGAATTAAAAAACTTTGTGCCAGGACACTTAAATATCACACTTTTTTTGCATGTATAAATGAAATGCACTTTATTGATTAAGATATTCACATTGATGTAGATATAAGCGAATCGTAATTTGATCACATTTACGTGACACATATGAACTAGAATGTATTTTCTGACACATGGTACAGAGAGTTATAGTGCGGCACATTGTTAATATTTTTTGAGCCAATAGCAAGTGTTCACATCAGCCAGGCAGTGAAATTGGCACCTAAAAAGAACCCTCATGTTCTGTAGAGAGACCAGATGAAGATAACGACATCAGTGAGGGGAGGGTAGTTTACTTAATTTTAATTTCCAATGTCTCTGTTTGGGGGTGTTGGGGGGGAATAATCTTTAGGCCTAAAATGTGTTTTAACATGCATGCATGCAAAAAAAGAATATTATGCAAAACTGGCTCTGGCGGTGAAAGGGTTAAAGTGACACTAAACTTAGGAGTTCAAAGTAGCCACCACTCCAAGATCATTCCAGAGATCGACTACAACCTCAGTACCAATTAATAAACTAAACATGAAATTGTAATCCATCATGCAAGTGAGCTTGGAGCTGTGGTTACATTACAACACTCACAGGGACCATGGGGAACAAAAGTAGTCACCCTCCAGAAGGAAGGACAGTGTCAACACCAATACAGAGATGATTTGAGGATCTACAGCCGAGTGATACACAAATAAGATACATTTTTTGTTAACAGTTAAAGGAGAACTATGAGATGAGTGATTTCCACTCACCTCATAGTTCTAAACCGACCTGTGACAATGAGACTGTCACAGGTCGGCTCAGTAGATCGGGAGGTGAGAGAACACATACCGGGTTCCCTCACCTCTCGATCCTGTCACGGCTCTCTGCCGTGACAGGGGGAGGGGCTGGATTCCCCTCTCCCCGCTCCGATCTGCCAGCGCTGACTGGCGGAACGGACGGGGGAGGGGGCAGGTACAGCTGGCTCTGCCTCTAGATAGGCAGAGCCGCCTGTCACTCACGCAGCTGGGCGGATCCCGTCATCTACGTCGGGATCCGCTCCAGGTGCGGCGTCTCAGGATACTGCGAGCTGTAGCTCGCGGCATACTGAGCTTAGGGTAACGGGAGGACGCTAGTTTGTGTCCTCCCGTTACCCTAAGGAGAACTATGGGGAAAAACACTGACCCCATAGTTCTCCTTTAAGGTACTTGAATGCATTTTAAACTCTTGAGTTTAGTGTCAATTTAAATTCTTATTTTGTCAATGTTGCAATATTTCTGCAAAGTTGTACATAAAAGAAAATGAATGATATAATTTGTAAAGAACCTTGCAATGCTTTGTACCAGTATAATTTTAGCGTCATTATTACTGCAACAAATTATAGGATATGATACATACTTATCTATAGTTCTACAAATTATTTAATATATTGTATACTGTATAATATAACAATATATTTACTTTATCCTAAATAATGACAAAGCTATTGCTGAATAAACCAGTCCACAGCAGAAATGTAAAGCTCTGTTCATAATACATATACAGGTGTGAGAGCTGACGTGGTGGATGGTAAACCCCCCAGATTAACTTTAAAGCTGAACTGTTTTTGGTGCTAAGAGAAACCAATATCTTATTTTGCCGGACAATATAGGGGAAGAGAACCAGTTATGGATGGCCACACACTGGTGGATTTTCATGTGAACGTTCATATAAAGGAAAAAAAACGCTCAGATTTTCGATAATGTTGCCAGAGACTTGACAAACGTAATTCAAAATTTTGTTTGATTTTACCATCCGAGTTTCCCGGATGAAAATTACATTCACTGTTGGAATTTTGTTAGTTCGAGAAAATTTTCCCTCCTGCTCCTAAAATTATTATTATTTTTTTTTAATTGGTCGTTTATTTGACCGCATTAACAATGAAAAAAATGTGTTTTCAGAATGTTCCTTTGATTTTCTAAAACGAAATTCTACTGGTGTGTGGCCAGGCTGTCCTTACTCCTGTTCTTCTCTGGGCAACTTCCCTATTCATCTAACTGTTTTTCTTTCCGCACCACCAGAATGGAGTCGATCCTGAAGGAAGTGCAGACTCTGCAAGCCTCAGCAGAACTACTTTGCCTGACATCTCCCTGGTACGTATGAGATGCTTAATTATAGGGATCCTTCAAAGTAAATGACAGTCATAGAAAAGAGCTGCTGCAGTATTTTTCCATCAAACCATTTCAATATAGTACACATCAAAGTCAGTACAAACACGGCTAATACTGCTAATAGCTTTACAAAGAACCTGCTTTATCTTCACTAGAGCCATGAGGCAGAGATCTGAAAATAGCACCAGCACATCCAGGATGATTCCTTCTTCCCCGAGGGCGTACTGCACAGCTCTAAAAATTAAAAGTGATGCATTATGTATGATCTCATTAATCTGGACCACTCCTGGACAGGTCAATAGCTTAGGTCAATAGGTTCAGCACAGAGAATCCATTTTGTATGCAGTGCTGGAGAATGACAAGAATTTCATGCTATTTAACTGCTGATTAACATGATAATTAGCCATTCAATTGTTAGACAGGACATGCTTTGAGCTGACATGCTAAGAAATTGAAAAACTATTTACATTTTTATTGAGTTTTTAGGTAGTTAAACGTGGTGACTGGGATCCTAATAAAAATCAAGCCATCTTTCCATTATTTCCAATATAATTTATTGTGTTATTAACAGCTGATGTTCATATTGTTAAATGTGATTTTAAAGCTGAGCTCCAGGCAAACAGCTCATAACACAGTTGAAATTAATATAAGGGAGCTGTCTTGTCTGCCAAACGACTTTCTGTCGATCTAGTTCTGAGATTCTGATATTTGCCACACAATACAATCCTGGCAGTTGGGTAAGTGAGAAGACCCCATTTTTTTCTGCTACAGAGGTATGTGTGTATATACTGTGTGTGTACATATTATATATATATATATATAAAAATTCAATTGTTGTTTTAACATACTCTTTCCTTGCTTCAGGGGCTCCCATTATTTTGCATAGTAGTAAAGTGCACACCATCATCAAAAAAGCAGACAGGGAAATGGCAATGGCTGGTGAAGTGTGCCAGGGACAGTGTTATGCAAATTCTGTGTTCTAAGTTAATGTAGCTCACAATTAGAACTACAGTGAAAAGGGAATCAAAAACTAATTCGTTTACATTTTGGCAGCTTTTATTTCAAAAGGATTTGCATTGCGGAGCCCTCTACAATGTCTAGAATAAACTGTAGTAAATTGGTTTGATGTTTTATGTACAGAATAGCTGCCATATGATGCCACAAAAGACTTTCAAATCTAAAATAAACCTTACCTTTTAAAAAAATGAGCTCAAGCTAACATACACAAATACACATGAGCAGACTCCATAGCTGTATTTTAGTTTTACAGCAGTTATAGTATATCTTAAGCAAAACCTTTTTTATAATTTGGATTAGGTAGGGGAGGGTTAAAACCGTTGTCAGTTTTTTTGTGTGTTTCCTTTACTTCCTGTCCTGCAGACTCAACAGGAAGTTAAGGGCTTATCTTTTCAATATACAGTATGTGGTGGAAATCCCCTCCTAGACATTTGTCACAAGAAAAAAAAGTGCCCCCATTGTAAGATTTTCCATCTATTCCTGTTCTGGTGGTAACTCAAAATTTTGTATCTACCCTCATTTTCATTCCTGCTAACATTGTTAATCAGGACAATAAGAGAGAGCGATTATCCCTAAGGAAGACACAAGCAGCAAAACAAAAAAAAAACAGGGATTCTAACCCCCTGACCACCCTATCCAAATCTAAATAAAAGTGTTGCCTTTAGTTAAACTTTAAGTTGAGCAATGTCTATGAAGCCCTTCAGTTGTATTACTAATGGTAAGTTGGCATGAATGTGAATATTTTTCCTCTATGGAATTTATATGTTTCGGAGCATTCTTGTGAATGACGTTAATTGCTCTTTGATGTAAATCACATTATAACAAACAGTATATAACACAGCGCCAACGGCTTGAGTTCAGGAAAGGAGACAGTCTGCAGTGATCGTGGTATAGGACGCTAACGAGGAAGCTCTCAATAGGTTTTAGGGAAACCTCAACACTGTAAAACAAAACACCGAGAGCGCCTCCATCGCGTAAAAACTTTTTATTAAAATAAATTTAGACAAGTCGAGTTAAAACAGGCATGAAACGATATGAACACGAGGGACTTAGCCAGCCGGCTGTTCGTCCTCCCTGATGGTTTACGCGTTTCTAAGGTCACGCCTCCTTCGTCAGAACCAATGGGGAGTGTTCTATTGGCTCCCTTTTATATAAAAGTCTTCATGACGAAACATGTCAAGGAGGAGTTAACACGCTGATGTCATCAAGCTGATCACTGGGGGAGAAGTTGTTTGCCAGTGGAGGAATTATACAGCTCTGTCTATTAAACCTTGAATTGACCCAGACTTCTCCAAAAGCGAGGAGACATGTAATGTTTTGGGAAAGCAGCAGGCGGGCCCAGGTGTTCTGTAATTTTGAGCCCGTGTTGAGCCGCGACATAAAAGGGAGCCAATAGAACACTCCCCATTGGTTCTGACGAAGGAGGCAAGACCTCAGAAACGCGTAAACCATCAGGGAGGACGAACAGCCGGCTCGCTAAGTCCCTCGTGTTCATATCGTTTCATGCCTGTTTTAACTTGACTTTTGTGAGTATTATTGCACTTGTCTAAATATTTTAATAAAATGTTTTTACGCAATGGAGGCGCTCTCTGTGTTTTGTTTTGCAGTGTTGAGGTTTCCCTAAAGCCTATTGAGAGCTGCCTCATTAGTGTCCTATACCACGATCACTGCAGACTGTCTCCTTTCCTGGACTCAAGCCGTTGGCGGTGTGTTATATACTGTCTTCATGGCTGAGTTGCTGTTGTTCCCAGTTGCTTCCACTTTGTTTTAATACCACTAACAGTTGACCGTGGAATATTTAGTAGCAAGGAGATTTAATGGATGGACTTATTGCACAGGTGGCAACCTATCGCGGTACCACGCTTAAATTCACTGAGCTCCTGAGAGCGACCCATTCTTTCACAAATGTTTGTAGAAGCGTCTGCATGCCTAGGTGTTTGGTTTATACACCTGTGGCCATGGAGGTGATTGGAATACCCGAATCCAATGATTTTCAATGAGGGTGTCCCAATACTTTTGGCAATATAGTATATATATAATTAGGGCTGGTAATGATTAACATTTTCGTGTTCGATTAATCTAAATTTTTTTAAATCGATTAATCGATTAATTTCGATCAATTATAACGCACATACAGATCCAACTACATTGGCCTATACACATACAGCACAGCAATGAAGTAATAAAATTAACTAGGATCACACTAATCCAGCTTGTTATTAATCTCACGTGCCCCATTCAATATGGCCACCGCTTGAGTGGGGCAGCTCAGAATAATAATCTGCTGGATTAGTGTGATCCTAGTTCATTTTATTGCTTC
Organism: Nanorana parkeri; assembly: GCF_000935625.1. Taxonomy (NCBI): domain Eukaryota; kingdom Metazoa; phylum Chordata; class Amphibia; order Anura; family Dicroglossidae; genus Nanorana; species Nanorana parkeri. Next base: position 30,804 of record NW_017308458.1, on the reverse strand, counting down.
ACTGCTGTATGTGTATAGGCCAATGCCTTGGCTGGCACTCGTGCAGAACAAGTTTATTGGGCAAACCTCTTAGTTGTAACGAAACCGGAAGTCAGGCGGTCGCAGAACTCGGCTAACGAAGGGAAGGGGGAGGAGTCCGGTAATGTCATGGACATCGACGTCACCGGACTCCTCCCCCTTCCCTTTGTTAGCCGACGGAGTCACTTGGGCCGGTGATCTGTCGACACTTATCAAGTTCTGCGACCGCCTGACTTCCCTCCCTCAAGGGACCCCATCTGACCCCCTACGAGGTCAATGGGCATTTGATTGTTTTGCATTCCCATACATGTCTATGTGGATGCAAAATCCATTCAAAGCCCACCTTAAAAAAAAGTAGTGAATGCGGCAACATTCATCTCATGAGTAATGTGAAGATACTTCGTTTTTGCAGCGAAGCCTGCAGGGCATTGCAATGATCGTGGGTGCAACACATAGGCTCTTGCATTGTCTTTGCCCATCCTCAGGTCTCTATGGAAGCTTGGAGGAAGTGCTACGGCTTGAAGAAGGAAGAGGGATTCCCTGGCAAGCTCTGCAGTTGTCTGTCTTCCACGGGACTTGTAGGAATTTCCTTAGAACAATCCCCGACCCAAGTGGCTCCGTCGGCTAACGAAGGGAAGGGGGAGGAGTCCGGTGATGTCACGAACATCACCGGACTCCTCCCCC